>NW_024823152.1:0-1715 GCF_019175285.1 Sceloporus undulatus
TATAAGGAAAATGGGTTACCTGAATGTTGATAACCCTGGGGGAACCAGGTTTTTTGCCAGCGTGTCACTGCAGGGAGGAAACTGGCAATATTATTTGTTCTTACTGACAAAAAGAGCCCTTGTGGTGCAGTGGTTAAATGCCAGTACTGCAGCCACTCACTCACAAACCACAAGGTTGTGAGTTCAATTTCAGCCAAGGGGTCAGGACTGACTCAGCCTAGCATCATTCCAAGGTCGCTAAAATGAGTACCTGGCTTGTTGGAGGCAATTGCCTCACACATTGTAAACCACTTAGGCAGTGCTTAAATGCACTGATAAGTGGTATAGAAATGTAATTGCTATTGCAATGTACTTACTGGGTCTGAGGACATGTCTACATCGACCAAATAACCCAGTTTCTCTCTGCCCTCACTTGCCCTGTCTAGATGATGCAGGGCCAAAGCCTAGTTCGACTGTGCATTGTCTACACATGGGGAGGGCAATAGTACAGAGAATCCCAGCCATCCATCCTGTAACACAAATTCTTATTTGCTCCTCCTCACCACTAAAACCCTGCTATTAACAGGGGCTTTTTTGGAGGTGTCAGATGCTGTGTAGGGTGTTAATGAACAGCCCTTTGCACAGTATCCATTAGAAAACATATGCATACATAACCCATTACACACATGTCTGTCATCAATAGGATTCCAGCCCACATCTACCTCAAAAAGCATAAAAGGAAATTAGAACATGAAGGAGTGGCTGCCCTTATCCACTAACTTCAGATTTTCATGCAAATGTCTGCTGAAGAAATAATAATAAACCTTCTGGGGGTGGGATAGGGATATCCAAACTGCATCTACACTGAAGAATTAATGCAGTTTGCTGCTTGCTGTAACTGTCATGGTTCCATCCAATGAAATCCTGGGGTTTGTAGTTTGTTCTTGCTTCAGAGCTCTTTGACAGAGCAGGCTACATATTTCATAAAACTACAAATCCCAGAATTCCATAGTATTGATGTACACTAGTGATTTGTCAGTTTCCCAAGGCAGCCTCGTGTAGAGTGTGTTACAGTAGTCCAAACGGGATGTAATCAAGACATGTGTCACAATCACCAAATTGGATGGCTCAAGAAATGGGGGCAGCTGACACCCGTTTCTCTCCTAGCAGTGCTCTGTATTGAAAGATAAACCTTGCTGAGAAATTACAAGAGGGGTGGTAGATGTGCTCTGCTTTCCCTTGCTGTATTTGAGATTAATCCAGTTTTGTGAGAACTGCTGTTTCTGAGGCCCCATTCCCACTCGCTCATTTGCTCTGGATAGAAATGGGCAGATCCGGTTGCCCCCATACCAAATCTGCTCGGAAAGAAGTTCGTACTACCCTTTACCTCGATTGATGCAATTTGCCCCTCTGAAGTTCACATCTGCAGTACCACTTTAAAATGGAGCCTCCCTTGTTGTCAATCAAATTCACTTCTGCTTTCATCAAAGGTGACATATTCTACAGCGATTTGCCAACCGAATGGGTGCTTTCCCCCCTCCTTTTTTAAAAAAAACAACTGGCGGCAGTGTGCGCATATTCTGTCAACTTGTCAAATTTAAAAACCTCCAGGTGTGGGTGTGTGGTGTGGGTATTTGGGTCATTACAGATTATGGCAACCCTAAAATGACCCTATCCTGGGGTTTTCTGGGCAAGATTGGTTCCGAGGAGATTTGCCATTGCCTTTCCCCTGAGGC
>NW_024823153.1:0-1715 GCF_019175285.1 Sceloporus undulatus
TTTTTTTTCTGACAGACATGTATCACTCTCATGAACTGACATGTTTTTAATATCTAAGGTCTTAATAAAGATAAATAGAGGTACAAAACAAGATTGCCCTTATTCCTGCTACTATTTCTCCGTGTAATTGAAATATTCATTAAAAGGATATGAGAAGATTAAAAGGTCAAGGAAATAAAAATTAGAAGTTAAGAGTATCAGATTAGAGCATTCATGGATGATTTATTTTAGTTTTGGAAGATCCGCTGGAGAATTATTAGAAGAATTTAGTGAAATATCTGGTTTAAAAATAAAGACAAAATAACAATTACTACCAAAATATTATTAAAGCAAAAGGAAAGAGACTTGAGTGAATCGACTGGATTTTCGATTAGCAAAAAGGAAAAATATTTGGGAATAATGTTGACCAAAAACAGTTCAGATTTATTTAAAAACAACTATGAAAAGACATGGGAAGAGGTTTTTAAAAAACTATGAGGTGGAAAAATTTAAAACTATCAATATTAGGAAAAATTAGTACTATACTATTAAAATGAATATTCTTTAACATTTTTCATTTTTATTTCAAAAAAATCCCAATAATACACAATGAAATAGTATTCCAGAAGTGGCAAAAAGAGATTTCCAAATATATCTAGGCAGGAAATAAGCCAAGGGCAAAGTTGAAAATTCTCTCTTTCTTAAAAATTTGGTATAACAATAGCTTCCAGCCAGGCAAAAGGGAAATTTACCCAAACTGTTAATATGGGAAAACAGATTTCCTAGAAGGAGAGGCCCACCAATCTATGTTTGCCTTCAACATTTCCGGGTGGATAGCGTCTATTCCTTGATTTAAGACAGACTATCAATTACTTTATTTCAGTCTGCGAAACTGGATCCCATTAAGGGATATCTATTAAGTCAATGGTAGAAGAATGAACCACTGTACACTGTGACATCCGCAAACAGAGTGGAAAAACGATGTTCCCAATGTCTGCCAGAATATTGCAGCAGAATGCATTCAAAGAGGAGCCCAGAGCATTAGTAACTAATGCACAAAAAAGTTTAGAATTTTTATTTAGTGAAGGTTCAGTCAACACATTTCAACCCTTCTGAAGTGCTTGTCTCTTTCTAGAAGCTATCAAGGATTTCTACAGTCGTCCCTCCGAATTCAGGGCTTTGGAACTCACGGGTTTGATTATTCGCGAGGTTGCCATTTCACCCTCCTCCCTCCCCTCCATCCAGGGCACTCCTTTCAATCCCCTCCCTCCACTCCCTCCTTACCGCCTTCTTTCACCCCCCTGCGTAGCTTAGCCCCGGGGGCTGGGAGGGGGCCTTCCCTCAATCTGAAGGGGAGGGAGCCAGGGTGCGGGGGCCACCAGGGCCTGTAATCTGTGACCCACCGACCGGCCACCATGGCGATTCCCCTTCCTACTGGGTGCACGCCCCACCCCCTTCACTGTGACCAATGGGTCCCCCCTTTCTTTCCCTCTCTGCTCCATTGTCATGGAACTGGAGCAGCTGATCCAGCTCCAAGGCAATGGGGCAGAGAGAGAGTGCAGAGATTCTCCCCCCTACTCCCCTTTTCTGCCCCATTGCCTTGAGACAGAATCAACAGAGCCAGTTCCAAGGCAATCATAGAATCATAGAATCATAGAGTTGGAAGAGACCACTAGGGCCATCCAGTCCAACCCCCTGCCATGCAGGAAATCCAAATCAAAGCATCCCTGACAGAT
>NW_024823154.1:0-1715 GCF_019175285.1 Sceloporus undulatus
GTTCAAAAACAATGGTGTACACACAATTTTAGTGCTAATTTTAAAATATCATTAATATTAACATTAGCATTAAGAACAGAAGGCTGCAGTTCATAACCCTCCTATTCCCACTGAAATCATCAGCAATTTTATATGGCATTTTAAAGCTCCCAGTTTGCACAGGAAATGACATTTATGATGGAGAAAGTAAACTTGAGTATTTCACCCAAAGCAACACAACTTCCATTATTAAATAAAAAAGCTCCAAAATTTTCCCTCATAATATGCAGCCATTCTTAAATATTCAAGTTTGGTTTTCCATCGCTTTACACAACTGGGAGTAAAATGGCACCAGTGCCATTAGGTAGAGAAGTCACACTCTCCCTGCCTCAAGGAGATGTAATGGCAAATCTCCTCTGAACAAACCTTGCCAAGAAAACCTAATGGCCTTAGGGTCACCATGAATCGGAAATGACTTGGAGGTACACAACAGTGATGACAATAATAACAACTCGGAAAATTAAAATTATAACTTGAAATGACAATATCATACGCGTAGGCTAAATGCAGTTACATGTACATAGTTCCATGTGGTTTAAGTGAAAATTTGGTGAGATGTGATATTTTAAAAGAATATTTTTTGGAAAAAAATTAAACAATTTTGAAAATATGTTTTAAAAACCCTGGGGCCTCTCCTTCCTCCTCCCACTGAGCCTCATTGCACTCACACCATCTCTTCAGTGTTTTCAAAGGATGCAGGTGAACTCTGATTCTCTGAAGTCCATTTCTTCCAGAAGGCAGATATTTGAGAAGCGCCCTTAGGGTGTCACCTGGGATGGCTCTCACATCCTTTAGTGACACCCCCTGAGTATATCCTGCAAGAATATATATGCACAAATATGTTGAAAAGTTCATTAACTGTAAAGTGATGGCCTGCTTGCAGGATGGTAACATGAAATTATTGCAGTTTTATCTGTACTTAGATGGGCCCGAATAATAATGAATTATGAGTATGTCAGAAATGTGTACATATGGAAGGCAGTAGATAGATTGGTATATGGATGGATGGGTGAATAGTGAGATTTTACATGGAGATATGCAAATATGCAAAGGAATGGATAGTGTTAGTGAGATTAGATGACAGAGAGATAAGACTGATGTATCTGCAGATAAAGACTGATGATGCTTATAAGGGAAGTGTATATACTCAGCCCTCCACATCCATGCACTCTTTATCCATGGATTCAAGTGTCAAGAGCTTAAAAATATATACATTCCAAAAAGCAAAACTTGATTTTGCCATTTTATATAAGGAGCACCATTTTACTACCCCATTGTATTTAACTGAACATCTATGGCTTTAAGAATCCACAATGGGCCCAGGAACCAAACCCCAGTAGTTACTAAGGGCCCACTAGATTTTTAATGGCGATATAAACAGTTTTTGTATTGTAAATAGCCTTGTGTGTCTCTGCTGGCTAAAACAGGGGCAAACACTCTATGTCTGTGCATTCATGCATGCATATATGCACATTCAAGCATGTGTGTATGTGCATTAAGGAGCACAAAACATCTAAAGTGGCTTGCACACATGTGTACTTACACATGTGTTCTTAGTTCCCTATGGTATTGTGATGTTAAAACAAATTGATAAAGAAGCCAATAAACTTAACGAATGGAAGGCTGACCTGTGCGTGTTAAACCAAAGGTTAAATTTGGTTCAGCCAAATATTTCT
>NW_024823155.1:0-1715 GCF_019175285.1 Sceloporus undulatus
TTGCGTGTCTCCAAGTCATTTTGAATTTATGGTGACCCTAAGGCAGACCTATCACAGGGTTTCCTTGGCAAATGTCTTCAGAATAGTTTTCCCATTGCCTTTCCCTGAGGCTGAGAGAGTGTGACTTGCCCAAAGTCCCCCAATGGGCTTCCATGGCAGAACTTTGATTCCAAATCTGAACTCCAGTCATAGTTCAGCTGTGCTCAAACCACTATGCCACACTGGCTCCTATATTATGGACACCATTTCACTGGGCCATTTCATTTCATAGACTTGACCCAGCTTTCTCATCTACGGAGGTCATTTTGCAAGCCCCCTTCTGCTCCTCCATTTCCAGGCCCAGCTCCTTCTGAATGCCCTCCAACTAGGGTTGCCATAATGCTGGACCTCCAAACTGGGACAAATGTAGGACACATTTTTTTAAAAAAAATGGAGGACACACAAAAAATTGATTATTTTTTTAAAATGTTAATATAAATGCATGTTTCTTAGGCATGATCAAAATGGAGGACATTTTGGCATTGTTCCTAGACAGATGGCAGAAACGGACTTCCCTTTCTGGCCAACCTTCCTTCCCCATTCCAAACAGCACATTTGGGCATTGAAGAGGAGGAAGAGGAGAAGAAGATGAGGAGGAGGAAGAAGGGGAGGAAGAGGGGAAGAAGAGGAGGAGGAGAAGAAGATATGGAGAAAAAGAGGAGGAAGAAGAAGAGGAGGAAGAAGGAAGAGGAAGAAGAGGAGGAGGAGGAGAGGAGGAAGAAGAAGAGGAGGAAAAAGATGAAGGAGAAGGGGAGGGAGAAAGAAGAAGGAGGAAGAAGGGGAGGAAGAAAAGGAGGAGGAGAGGAGGCAGAAGAAGAGGAGGAGGAGAAAGAGGAAAGGCTCTTTCCTCTGCCTGGCTGCCTCCGTCGCCAATGGAGGAAGCCGGGCAAGGGAATGGGGCCTCGCTGAAGTGAAACTCCAAACCCCTGCCTGGCTGCCTCCATCGCCGTTTTGCCCCCACCCCCGGGATCCCCCCCGCGACGGAGGCAGCCAGGCAGGGGTTTGGGGCTTCGCTTCAGCTGTCCTCCAAGCCCCAGCCAAGCCTGGAGGACTCCGTGATCGCGGAGGAGCCCCCAGGGCATGGCTAGGGCTTGGGAGGCAGCTGTCCTCCAAGCCCCAGCCAAGCCTGGAAGACTCCGCGATTGCAGAGGAGCCTCCAGGGTATGGCCAGGGCTTGGGAGGCAGCCGTCCTCCAAGTCCCAGCCAAGCCTGGAGGAGTCTGCGATCGCGGAGGAGCCCCCAGGGAATGGCCAGGGCTTGGGAGTCAGCCATCCTCCAAGCCCCTGCCAAGCCTGGAGGACTCCATGATCGCGGAGGAGCCCCCAGGGCATGGCTAGGGCTTGGGAGACAGCTGTCCTCCAAGCCCCAGCCAAGCCTGGAGAGACTCTCTGGGGGGGGAGAGTCCTGGGGGCAGGGCCAAACCGGGGCGGGACCGTGCGGACCTGCCCCAAATCGGGAAAGTCCCGCCCCCAGGCGGGATATGGGAAGCCTACCTCCAACTCTCCCAGTTTGGCAGGGACCCTCCCCCTGATTCATCCACTGCCCTCCCACCTTTTCAGCTGCTCTTCAAAGGCCACAGTTTCCTCCTCCTGTTGCCATTTCTCCCCTTCTCTTGAGCTCACTGCCATTGCTGCAAACTGAGTCCAAAGGGCAAAAGGAGTCTGCCCTCCATGAAG
>NW_024823156.1:0-1715 GCF_019175285.1 Sceloporus undulatus
TAATAATAATAATAATAATAATAATAATAATAATAATAATAATAATACAGTGGACCCTTGTTATACGCTGGGGTTTGGTTCCAAGATCCCCCATAGATAACAAAATCCATGTATGCTCAAGTTCCATTAAATATAATGGCATAGCAAAATAGTGTCCCTTATAAAAAATGGAAAATCAAGGTTTGATATTTGAAATTTATACTTTTTTTGCACATTTTCAAACTGTGGATGCTTGAATTCATTTATAAGAAATCTGTGTATAAGAAGGGCCGACTGTAATAATATAAAAATTTACTGAGTCCCCAACTCAGAATACAGTAGTAGGTAAACTGTGTTTGGAGTGATACACATTGTGTAAGCCTAATGTAGCAAATAAAAATACTGATTATGATTACTACTCCACAAAGCCAAAGTGAGAAACGTGTAGTCCTGGAGAATTTGTTGGGACTACCAGGATTCCTGCCCATTAGTTATGCTGACTAGAGCTGCTGAGAAATACAGTTCAACAACATGATTCCAATCCTTGCTGCAGAGTATTTATATATACTGTACAGTAATTTGCATCTCTTAAGACAAATTGATAAGGTTGGTTAGTATTATTATTCCCATACTACAGAGAGAAGAAATGAAGCTGAGAGAGAGGCCACCTAGCAAATTCACAACAGAGGTGACCAGAGACTTATTTTTATTTGTATCTACTGAACAACATATTGCCTTGCCAGCATTACTGAAACAATAGCCTCAAAGCTCCTGCACGGAGCTAACTCCACCCCACTCACTCTTGTTTCAATCGCCAATGCTCTCTAGGGCAAGGGATACAAACACCTGTTAACAGGAACCATATATTAATACCATCTAAATGATATGATATATTAGCCTACTCTTAGGTGTACCTCCTAAACTATTCAGTAAATACTAATTAATTCACCTGCCACAAGATTAAGAGGAAAACTTTATTATAAATCAGCAGGAGTCCTTTAAATGTTAACAGCTCTATTGCAGCGGTGTACAAAGGTACCCACAAGGATCAGTTAACCCAACATACCAGGACTCGCACATTAATTAAAGCTAAGCTCTTTCTGCAGATGGCTGACACTATCTGAAAAAAAATGGAAGGTTGATAATAACGTAAAAAGAGGAGACTACGCAGCTTTGATGTATGAAATGTGTCTGCTAGTTTTATGGTAAAAAATAACTACTTTCTAGAATTACTGGGAGACCATTCCATATGATGAAGTTCTTTTAATTGGAAATTAGTTGTCTCTCATATCCATGAACATAAGCCAGCAATTTCTGCAAAAGTTTCAGCTAAAACTCAGGAGAAGCAACTGAGTTGCTTCAGGCTCCCAGTCTAGTTACCAAGTGTGGAAACCATACTTCCAGTGTCAAATCCCCACCCCATCTATTTAATTATTGTAGTAATTTAATACTATTTTTTAATATATTTTTAACTGTATGTTAATGTTGTAAGCTTCCCTGAGTCCCAGCAGTGGGAGAAGGGTGGGACATCATCATCATCATCATCATCATCATCATCATAATTGCCTCTGAAAGTAATCAAACAGGAAGTGAGGGCAGTAACAGAAGCTTTATTGGCATTCTGCCCTTCTTGCCCTTCTCAACAGCTCAGCCCAAGTCACGGTACTGTGAAAATGGAATGAGAAACCCAAATACAGGGGTAGGCAACCTTTTTGAGCCGGGGGCCGGGTTGCTGT
>NW_024823157.1:0-564 GCF_019175285.1 Sceloporus undulatus
CTCCTTCCTTGGAGGTCTTTAAACAGAGGCTGGATGGCCATCTGTCAGGGATGCTTTGATTTGGATTTCCTGCATGGCAGGGGGTTGGACTGGATGGCCCTAGTGGTCTCTTCCAACTCTATGATTCTATGATTCTATGATTCTAAGGAATGACTTGTAAGCAAAACGTTTCCCCCAATGATGGCATTTATGTGACGTCTTTGCTGTGTGGAGTCTCTGATGACTCAAATGTTCTTCTGTAAAGAAGGACAATGACAGATAAGACTGAAAATCAGAGTTCCCGTATATACTCATGTACAAGTCGACCTCATGTATAAGTCGAGGGTAGGTTTGGGGGCAAAAATTATGGATTTTAATATGACCCGTGGATAAGTCAAGGGGGCAGCCCCTCCCTCTGCATCACAGAATAATAGAGTTGGAAAAGACCCCAAAAGCCATCCAATCCAACCCCATTCTGCCATGCAGGAATTCTCAGTCAAAGCATCCCTGACAGATGGCCATCCAGCCTCTTTTTAAAGACTAATAATAATAATAATAATAATAATAATAATAATAATAATTTGT
>NW_024823157.1:664-1085 GCF_019175285.1 Sceloporus undulatus
ATAATAATAATAATTTGTTTTATTTATATACCGCTATTCCAAAGAGCCACCAGGGCTCCTTCTAAGGAAGGAGATTCCACCACTCTCTGAGGGAGTGTGTTTCACTGTGGAACAGCCCTTACTGTCAGGAGTTCCTCCTAATGTTGAGGTGGAATCTCTTTTCCTGTCCCCTGTGCTCCATTTGTCTCTTGGCACTCCTTTGAGTGGAGGCATTAGAGCAGCTGCCCTGGTCTCCCTGGCTCATGGTGCTCAAAGAACCATCACTGCTGCCACATCCCCATAGTTCTCTCTCTCTCCCTTCCCCAATCCCTTTGATTCTTTATTTGGGGAATCTAGCTCAAAGAGCTGCAGTTTTCTTATTTGGGGAGGAGGGAGAGTTAAAGAGAGGCTCCCTCCCTCTCAGTTGGACTCTCCAGCTCCA
>NW_024823157.1:1185-1715 GCF_019175285.1 Sceloporus undulatus
TCCCAGGGCTTGAGAAAAAGGGTAGAGGGGAAGGGTCCTCTGTCTTACAGAGGAAGAAACGCCTAATACTAGGGATGTAAAGAATATTCTCCAAAATTCGAAAATTAGGAGAAATATGCCCAATTCGACAATTTCTATAACATTTTAGAGAGAAAAATTCTGAGCAGTTCTCGATCAATGAGTAAGAATATTGATGGTTAGTCATTTCGAAGTGAGGGTGAGAGAAGAATCCTTCATCTGACTCTCGATAGCCACTATTTGCATATTTTGTGTAAGCAAAGCTACCATTCATCCTGGAGGCTATTTCCTTTGTTAGGGTGATTTGCTCCAACTTTGCTTTATCACAGCAGCTTTGCTTTGAAAAACAAAAGAGAACAAAAGGTGAGGCTTCTGCCCTTTATGCCATGCTCTGACATTCAAATTCTCACAGAAGAGAAGAACTTGAAATCTCAAAACTTATTATCAGGAAAGGTCTTGGCCACCGTTTTTTGGATTAAGACAGGTATTTTGATGATAAAAAAATGACTAAT
>NW_024823158.1:0-1129 GCF_019175285.1 Sceloporus undulatus
GTGTCACCGGAGTATTGCTAATGACACATCAGTGGAAACTTTTACACGTTTTATTCTTTTACATTTCAAATTATGTCTAGACTGTTTTTCAGTCATGTCATAGTGGCTTATTTACTAAAAGCAACAATAGTTGCTGCTACACAAAGGCTTCCAACAGACTCCAAAAATTGTCAAGGCATGCCCTCCAACTGTCCTGATTTGGCAGTGGCAGTCTTGATTAATTCTCTGCTATCCCACTTTTTGAGCTGCTTTAAAAGGGTCCCAGTTTCTCTCTCCTCCATCCATTTTCTTCCTTTGTCCTCGGCTTACTTCAGTTGCTGTCAACCGAGTTCAAAGTGTCAAAGTAGTTTGCGCACAATTAACTCAGTAGGGAGGGGAGAAGAGGGCAGAGTCTTGTCATTTACAATAGGCTTAGGCAAAAGCAAACTGATGCAGCATTTTCTCACTTGTGTGCTTTTTCTCAGTTATCACTTTTGCCATCTTGACCAGACTCTGATGTTGCTTGGACACTTGGATCCTGATCTTTTTATCTGTAAAATGTTTCTCTGGCCTGCCAAACAATCAATGATTTCTATGGAAAGTCCCCATCAACAATCCAGTTGTTGCATCTTGCAATACAGACACAATGTCCGAGTTTTCCTCAAGGGCGGCCCCACACAAAATGAATTGCAATAATCTAATCATAAAACAATTACTGTAGATATTCGTGTATAAGTCTAGAAATTCAGGTCAAAAAACTGACCCCAAAAAACTGAGTCGACTTATCCATGGGTCAATGTAAATACTGTATCTTAACTCTTATTTAAAAGAAGGAACCATCCCCTGGTGACGCCCCTCTACTCTCTCATCCATCCAGCCTTAAGAGTAAGCACGAAGACGTATCTCTCCTGCAATTTTGTAAGTTCACAGCAAAGTACCAATCCACTTTGATATTGTTTTACTTTGCTTCATTCTTTAGATCCTTTGCTATATGCTCTAAGTTTTACCCTCAATTTGTCCACGGGTCATAGCAAAATCCATGACGCCCCCTCCGCCTCCTCACCGGACACCGCTGCCAGAGCTGTGTTTCTGCCGGGCGGCCTCCTCCCGGGGTGTCGGAGGTGCGCATCTGCGCACCGCCCCGGGAGTG
>NW_024823158.1:1229-1715 GCF_019175285.1 Sceloporus undulatus
TCTGCGCACCGCCCCGGGAGTGCCGCCCACGGACTGGAAAGGGCACCTCTGCGGGACTCTGTTTTGGCTGGCCTTCGTGTTTCGCGGCAGCATGGAGAGGGCTCTTTAAGGGACATCTGGGGGGAAGGCAAGGAGGAGGCTCACCAGGTGAGAGCGGTGAGCATAAAGCCGGGCGACCGGACCTTCCTGCCACGCCCCCTCTGCCTCCTCACCGGACACCGCTGCCAGAGCCGCGTTTCTGCCGGGCGGCCTCCTCCCGGGGTGTCAGAAGTGCGCATCTGCGCACCGCCCCGGGAGTGCCGCCCACGGACTGGAAAGGGCACCGCTGCAGGACTCTGCAGCGCTACCACCGTGCAGCTGCGCAGTTGCGCAGCTTTTATTGGGCTTAGGGAGGTTGTGGGTTAGCCATAGAGCAGAGGATGCCTGAGGTGGCTAACCTCTGCTCTCTTAATTGCGGGAGAAGGGTGGGGGGAGGTTATGGATGTG
>NW_024823159.1:0-1715 GCF_019175285.1 Sceloporus undulatus
GACATCCTATCATCGAATGTTAAAGGAATTAACAGCCCAAAAAGACAAGGTAAACTTTTTCATTATTGAGGGAAACAGAGACTTGATGTAATTTGCCTTCAGGAAACCCATATAAAGAAAGAGGATATAAGATTGCTGAAAAATGCCAAATTGGGGAAAGAATACATAGCAGCCTCAAAAAAGAGGGAAAAAAGGTGTAGTGATATATGTAAAGGATGAATGAGAATCAAAAGAGGTATTCTCAGACCCCAAAGGATACTTGGTTGGTGGAGAAGTTACTTTACAAGACCAAAGGATCCTAATGGTGGGAGTTTATGTACCCTTAGAAAATAAAGGACTGTTTTTTGTAAAATAGAAAAGACAAATGCCAGACCGTATGTGCGATAGGACCTTAATGATGGGAGATTGGAAAGGGGTGATAGACTCCCAGATAGATAGAAAAGCAGACAACAAAATATATTTAAAGCAAGGGAAATTGCCAAAATCTTTCTTTGAATTAAAAGAAGCCTTCGCATTAGAAGATACTGGAGAATCAAGTATGGTCTGTCTAAGGGATTCACGTTCTTTGCAAACACCCATCAATCCTGGTGGAGATTAGATATGTTCTTGACTTCCCCAACTATTAATACAATAGTGGAAGCAGGAGAAACCCTACCAAAAAACCTATAGAATTACAATCCAATTTTATTTTGTTTGAAGAATAAACCTAAGGAACTGATATGGAGACTAGATGAGACTTTTAACAAAAGGAAAAAATTCTAGATTAAGCCAAAAAACCCCCACTTAAATCCTTCTCTGAATGGAGAAGTCAGCCCAGAGATCGTCTGGGACACAAACAAAGTGGTAATGAGGGGTTTCTATTTGAAACAATCTTACAAAAGGAAAACAAATAGAGAAAAGAATTGGAAAGAACTACAGGAAAAGTTAAAGTACAGAGTGCCTGCGCCATACGCGGGCGCGCCATACCTGGCCTTGAGCATATGCGCTCAAGCCGCGGGGCGTGCACAGGGCGTAAGGGGTGGCGCGTGCCATTCAATTGAATGGGCATGCGCACCCATTGAGCCCTGTGCGCTCCTGTGCTGCCACACCGCCGTGCACGAGCCCCATTATTTTCAATGGGGATCGAGCATAGGCAGAATTTGCCTTATGCGGCGGGATCCGGAACGGATCCCCCACGTAAGGCAAGGACGGACTGTATAAGGAACAATTACTTAAAGAAAACCCCCAAAACAAAATGATTCAACAACAAGATTCAAAAGGAAATGTCCACAAGGCTAATAGAAGACCAGGAGAAAGAATTAAGATACATCAAATAGAAACACTTTGAGAATGCTAATAAACCTGGCAAA
The DNA here is from genome assembly GCF_019175285.1 of Sceloporus undulatus. Taxonomy (NCBI): domain Eukaryota; kingdom Metazoa; phylum Chordata; class Lepidosauria; order Squamata; family Phrynosomatidae; genus Sceloporus; species Sceloporus undulatus. Next base: position 1,350 of record NW_024823159.1, read on the forward strand.
TGGTTAGCATGGAAACTGAAAAAGGCAAAGGAGAAACAGATCTTTTCAAGTGTTAAAGAAGGGGACGAGATTTATTCCAACCAAAAAATATGAAAGAATGTTTATATAAATATTTCACAGATCTACACAAAGAAGAATATATTTCCCAGGAGAGGATACAAGAATCTTTGGACAGAGAAGACATAGTAAAGATTGATGAAGAACAGAGAACCGAAATTAATAAATCAATAACGGCTCCTGAGGTGCTAAAAGCAATCAGGAAAACCAAGACATCCAAAGCGCCAGGGCTGGATGGCCTAAGCGCAATGTATTACAAGAACTTACAGAAAGAGCTAATTAAACCCCTAGTAGAAATCATGAACAGAC
>NW_024823160.1:0-1715 GCF_019175285.1 Sceloporus undulatus
ATCATCATCATCATCATCATCATCATCATCATCATCATCATCATCATGTCCTATGAAGGGTCTGGAAACCTTACCCTATGAGGAAAGATGTAGGGAGCTGGGGATGTTTAGCCTGGAGAAGAGAAGGCTAAGAGGTGCTATGATAGCCCTGTTTAAATACTTGAAGGAGTGTCGTACTGAGGATGAGGCAAGCTTGTTTTCTGCTGTTCCAGAGAACAGAGCCTGGAACAATGGATGCAAGCTACAGGAAAAGAGATTCCACTTCAACATTAGGAGGAACTTCCTGACAGTAAGGGCTGCTCAACAGTGGAACAAACTCCCTCAGAAATTTTGATGGAGTCTCCTTCCTTGGAGGTCTTTAAGCAGAGGCTGGATGGCCATCTGTCAGGGATGCTTTGATTGAGAGTTTCTGCATGGCAGAATGGGGTTGGACTGGGTGGCCCTTGTGGTCTCTTCCAACTCTATGATTCTATGATTCTATGATCATCGTCGTCGTCATCATCATCACCACATCACTTCTAGTATCCAGAATTAGCCAAATATGGAGGATTCTGAGTGTTTTTTCAGGATTGCATGGACCAATGATATCATTTGCCAAGACCCCAGCAGATCTCAATGGGGCGTTGCCAGTTATTGTTGTCATGCGACTTCAAGTTGCTTCCCATTTATGGCGACCCTAAGGCAACCCTATCATCGGGTTTTCATGGCAAAATTTGTTCAGAAGAGATTTGCCATGGTCTTCCCCTGAGGCTGAGAGAATGTGACTTACCCAAGGTCACCAAGTGGGTTTCATGGCCAAGCAGGCTCTACATGGAGACCCAAAGAGACCCAGACCTCCATGTACTTGTGAGAAGGGTATGCTAATAGCTTTGGCACAATTTTTAGCCAAAGAAAATCAATTGTCATGGGTCTTCTTTGTTGTTGTTGACTGCCGTCAAGTTACATGATGACTTCAACTTATGGCAAACCTATGAATGAGACACCTCCAAGTCACCCTCTCACCAACCACCTGGCTCAGGTCTTGCAGACTCAGGGCAGCCTTTGTGGCTTCCTTGATGGAGTCTATCCACTCAAGGCCTGAAAATGGTGTCTCAAGGGCCACATGCCATTCACAGCCTGTACTTTTCTCTCCTGACCAGGGCCTAATCCAGTGATTTCCAAACTTTGGTCACCCAGATGTTTTAGACTTCAGCTCCCAGAATTCCTGACAGTTGGCCAAAGTTTGCGGACCAAAGTTTGAGAACCACTGGCCTTATCTGCACTGCAGAAATAATGCAGATTGACACCACTTTAACTGCAATGGCTCAATGCTACGGAATTCTGGGGTTTGTAGTTTTGTGAGATAGGTACCCTTCTCTATTGTTATCTTCTCATGCCCCAGCAAACTACAAATCCCAGGATTCCATAGGATGGAGCCATGACAGTTAAAGCAGTGTCAAACTTATTTCTGCCATGCAAATGCATCCCTAGTCTCCCCCCTCTCTCTTCATTCATTCATTCATTCATTCATTGATGAACCATTTCCTGTATTGCTATGTACTGTATATGTATTATCTTATTTGAGAGTATGTATTTTCCCTGGATGAAGATTAACCTTCCATTTTGAAGCCAAGCCCTCCCTCCAGTCCATCTGCCTTGGTCCAGGCCTTGGAGGTAGAGAGGAACTGCTGGACCTCTTACCCTTTCCCTCCACCACTCCCTTCTCCTTCTGTGTC
>NW_024823161.1:0-1715 GCF_019175285.1 Sceloporus undulatus
GTCAGGGCTGTATCCTCCAGGCTACCAGCGGCAGGCTCCCGATGTCCGGGTGGAGAATCTGTCCATCCTGGATCGACAGCAGGTCCGGACAAGGGTCGAGGCGGAGAAAGCATCTCCTGGAGAGATGGGGAAGGGATGCGAACCAGGGCTTGTCTCGGCCACCACGGGGTGATCAGGATCGCATGCGCCCGGTCCGTAGTCATCTTGGACACCACCCTGATGATGAGAGGGAACGGAGGGAAAGCGTAGAGGAGCTCTCCTGTCCAGAGGAAGGCGAACGCGTCTCCGAGGGAACCATCCATTCGCTTCCTGGAGCAGAACTGGGGACAGTGGCTGTTCCACCTGGTCGTGAAGAGGTTGGTCCGGGGAGTCCCCCACCGGTCGAAGAGGTCGCTGACCATTTCGGGATGGAGCCTCCACTCGTGGCACGCCGACGGAGATCTGCTGAGGCGATCTGCCAACTCGTTGTCCTCTCCGGGAAGATGAATCGCCTGGAGGAGGACCTGTCTCTGGATGCACCAGTCCCAGATGCGGAGAGTAAGGTCGAACAGGGTCCTGGATCTGGTGCCTCCTTGCTTGTTGATGTAGTACATCACAGTGGTGTTGTCCGTCCTCAGGAGGACCACCTTGCCTGCGACAGCGAACTCGAAAGCCCTCAGTGCCTTTTCCACTGCCAGCATCTCCAGAGCGTTGATGTGGAGGAGCTTGTCCTGGGTGGACCACCTGTCCTTGACGACCAAGTCGAGCAGGTGGGCGCCCCATCCCTCCAGGGATGCATTGGTTGTGAGAGTCAGTTGTGACTGAGGCTGATGGAAAGGCATTCCGATGTACACGTTGCGGCAGTCCAACCACCATCTTAGGGAAGCAGCTACAGGTCTCGGTACCGTGAGCCACTTGGACGGGGGGTCCTCCATCGGGGAGAAGACCGAGAGGAACCAGGACTGCAGAGGTCGAAGGCGAAGTCTTGACCAAGGCGTGACAAACGTCGTTGATGCCATGTGGCCGAGGGCGACTTGAACATCTCTGGCCCTCACCCTTCTGTGGGAGATGCAAGGCCTGAGCGACGCCGTCAAGGCTTGGAAACGGTCTGGAGGGAGGAGCATCTTTCGGAGTCGAGGATGGCCCCGATGAACTTGACCTGTCTGGTCGGTGTGAAGTGGGACTTTTCTCGGTTGATGACCAGACCGAGGAAGTCCAAGAGGTGCAAGGCGAATGAGACTGCCTCCTGCAGTTCTTGCTGGGATTCGGCGGCAAACAGCCAGTCGTCCAGGTACGGGAAGACCATGAAGCCCTTCTGATGAAGGTATGCTACCACCGGTGCCATGCACTTCGTGAAGACTCTCGGTGCCGTGGCCAAACCGAAGGGGAGCACGTTGTAGTGGTACAAGGTGGAGCCGACGGCAAAGGCGAGGAATCTTTGGTGGGACTCCCGGATCCCGATGTGGAAGTAGGCATCCTTCAGGTCGACGGTTGCAAACCACAGGCCCTGATGGAGCAGAGGCAGAATGGAAGCCAAGGTTACCATTCGAAAGCGACGGTATTCAAGGAACGAGTTCAATTGTCTCAAGTCCAGGATGGGCCTGATGCCCCCATCGGCCTTCGGTACCGTGAAGTACCTGGAGAAAAAGGCCCTAGGACATTGGTCGGGCGGTAAAGGGGAGATTGCCCCCTTTTCAAGCAAGGTGCGCACTTCGTCGAGAAGGGTGTCCGAGGGG
>NW_024823162.1:0-921 GCF_019175285.1 Sceloporus undulatus
CTTGACCAATCAGAGAGCAAGATGAAGTTTCTTCTGGAAGCTTCCGTGAGAAGGAGATATAAGGCCTGAGAGACCAAGAGACAGTTGGGGGAATTGTGTCGGTTGGAGATCGAGAGAGAGAGAGTTAAAGAGCGGATCTTGGAAGTTAGGCTCAGAATTGGACGCTTAGGTTTATTTATTATTTTAATAGCTTATATGAACTGAATATTAAATACTTACAAATATTGTCCCTGCAAGACTCTTAATATCTTGTATGACTTATATTTCAGTTATATTTGTTATTTATAGTAAATATCTCCTTGGAGTATCTACTACTCAACGCTCCTTTTACACATGTCTTGGATCGGTTGATGCTTGGAAGATCAGTAAAGAAGTAGAAATAAGGTTCCTTAACTGGTCCCAGTGTAGATTAAGGGAAACCCTTTTATAATTCACTGGATGATGGCAGCGTGATTTAAGGACGTCTTTCTGTAATAATAGCTACAAAACTGATAATAGCATTTGGGACATTTAGTCTTTTAAAAGCAAATAGTACAGATTTAAATGCTGCTTTAAAACCTCTTTCCATCTGCCAGCTTTGTGTTGGTTTTGGGGGGAAATGAGAAAGTGTTGGGAGGGAGGGATTCCAACAGAATTACGAGATGCATTGCAGGCTATGGACAGTTTGTGGCCAAGTAAGGTCCAAAACACATGGCAGCAAGAGTCCAGTTTGAGAGTGCTTTAACTGCCCTGGCCCAGTGCTAGGGAATCCTGGGAATTGGAGTTTATTGTGGCACCAGAGATCTCTGACAGAGAAGGCTCAATGTCTCACAAAACTATATTTCCCAGAATCCCCTAGCACTGAGCCAGGGCAGTTAAAGCGGACTCAGATTGGATTATTGCTGCAGTGTGTTTTGGACTTAGGTGACCCTTGGCAAGTCA
>NW_024823162.1:1021-1715 GCF_019175285.1 Sceloporus undulatus
ATTCCCTAGCACTGAGCCAGGGCAGTTAAAGCGGACTCAGATTGGATTATTGCTGCAGTGTGTTTTGGACTTAGGTGACCCTTGGCAAGTCACACTCTCTCAGCCACAGAGGATGGCAATGGCAACCCTTCTCTGAAGAAACCTGCCAAGGAAACCCCATGATAAGGTTGCCTTAGGGTTGCCATAAGTTGGAAACGACTTGAAGACACACATGAAGAACGGAAATAGTCTGCACTTATTTCACAGATTGTACATGGGAACAGGAAGCAGTGCCGTGCAGTGGTTTGAGTGTTGGATTACAACTCTGGAGGCCAGGGTCCAGTGTCCTATTCCTCCATGAAACCAGCTGGGTCCCTTGGGCAAGAAGTCACACTCTCTCAGCCTCAGGGAAGGCAATGGCAAACCTCCTCTGAACAACTCTTGCCAAGGAAACCCCAGGAGAGGCTCCTCAGAAGTCGGCAATGACTTGGAGCCACTCCACAAAACACTACAAAGCCTCAAGAAAGAGACAGTGTTGTTTAGTGCCTGGAGCACTGGACTATGGCCCTGGAGCCCAGGGTTCAAATGCCCTCTTGGCCACGGAAACCCACTGAGTGACCTTAGGCAAGTCACACTCTCTCAGCCTCAGCCTTTATTTCTCTAGGGAAAAAGAAAGAAAGAAAGAAAGAAAGAAAGAAGACGTGGGAGTTGTAGT
>NW_024823163.1:0-1715 GCF_019175285.1 Sceloporus undulatus
CAAAAGGAAGGAAGTGTGTCTCTTTTTGTGTGTCTTTCATGTCTCTTTTCTGAGACGGTTTTCTTATTGCAAAGCTCTGCTCCTTCTGGGGAACAAGAGTTTTAAAAGGGATCAGAAATGGGAGCATAGTTTTAATACAAGCCTTATTCTTATTCTTCACAAACATTGGGCTTTGGCTTCTAAGAGGAGGCTTCTCCCCCCAAAAAGCCCAAAAGTAGCTCCTTTGGGAGGTTTTAAAAGTCTCTCCAGTTTTCTTATTAAGAGACTTTCAGGGAAGAAGGAAGGAGGCAGACCAGACCATCTCATATTATTCCCAAATAAACATAGAAATAAAGAAGAACAACAAAAATAAGGATTAGACAGAAAAGCCAATTGCTTATTTCTTTTAAAGGAAAACCATTATTAGAAAAGTAAAAACAAGACTTGGGTGCTTCTGCCCTTTTACAACCGACTCAGGCTGTATCTGCACTGCAGAAATAATCCAGTTCTAAACCACTTTAACTCTCCTGGCTCCATCCTGTGGATTCCTGGGATCTGTAGTTCGTTGTGGCATGAGAGCTCTCTGGCAGAGAAGGCTAAGTGTCCAAAGGTAAAATCCCAGGATTCCATAGCACTGAGTGTTTAAAGCGGTGTCAAAGTGCCTTATTTCTGCAGTGTGGATGCAGCCTTCTTGGGAAAGGGGCTGATGATGGGGAAAAGCACTGGGGAACTCTGGAGGTTTCAGCAGATGATATAATTATTTATTTATGATGCAGTCATTTCACCTCTATCTACGGGGACATAACCAGGGCCCTCTACAATTTCCCATCCCCATATCCCCCACCATTCTGAGAAGGCATGGAGTATCTGTTGTGTAGGGGAGCTGCAGTGAGTCTATCCTAGGTCCAGGGGGCTTTGTTTGGAACAGAGGGAGGAAGGGGATGCCCACCTCTGCATCGGCCCAAAGGAGACATATGTCACCTGCATATCTCACCAGCAGGATGCTGTTCTCTTTATTCCACATTATTTCCTGTTCTAAATCAGAGTCTGATTTTCCAATACCGGATTGTTTTTTATCCATTAGGAAGAGCTTTCTTAATTGTCTGTCAAAGAACCATGAAAGATCATAAGCCTGATCATTAGGATCTTCTCGTGTCTTTATTCTATAACCAGTTCTATCTATTTGCATTGATTCTTTATAGGAGATCCAATCTGCGTCCTTGTTTGAATCTCTGGTCTCTTTTCTCAGGGACTTCATCTCGGCCCCCTTGACACAGCTTTGGGGCACCTTTTGCTGGAAGAGACCCAAGTGCAAGACCACCAGGACCCCTGCCCACCTGATGGCCGACACAGAGGCCAAGCGGAGGGAGTTGGGCTCGCAGAGAAAGAGGATGCAGAGATACAAGAACTCTTTGGTGAGTCAAGGTTCTTGACTATTACTTTCATCTGTGTCACTGCTGGGCCAGTTTATGAAAGCAAACGGAGAACATACTCTCCCAATTTACCAGAGACAGTCCTGGTTAATCCTCTGTCACCCCATTTTTTCAGGGGCTTTTAAAAATGTCCCAGTTGCTCTCTCCTCCTCCCACTTTCCCCCTTCTCAGCTCACTTCAGTTCCTGAGTGCCATTCAGTTTGCACCCCATCAACTCAAAAATGGGGAGAGGAGAAGAAAGAAGGAGACAGGATATGGCCCTTTCCAGGAGGCTGAAGCAAAAGCAAACTGCTGAGTCCTTCC
>NW_024823164.1:0-1715 GCF_019175285.1 Sceloporus undulatus
CTTTTTTTAGTGGCGAAAGCGGTGCTGGGAAAACCGTAGCAGCAAAATATATCATGGGATACATTTCCAAAGTGTCTGGAGGTGGCGAAAAAGTCCAGGTACAGCCCATTTGCAAAACTCGGGTCTCCTCCTTGGACTCTCCCTGAACCGTATTTCTAAACCCCATCGAAAAACAAAATGCTAGCTCACATGCTGTCTGGGAAGTTATAGTCTGACAAAGTAAATTACTTCAGTGCTGTTGCCTCTTTCTGAAGGCAATCAGTCATATGGACTTACTGGTCAGGAGATTCTGGGAGATATAGTTCTCTTTCCCCTAAAAAGGTGCCAGCAGACATGGTGGCTGGTGGGATTCTGGGAGCTGCAGTCCAAAAATGTAAAAGCTCCATGTTTTGGTCCCTGTTCAGACATCTTGAATCATATTTCCACGACTCTACTATGTCTCCCTAACACAAAGGTCTTGTTGTTTTTAATTCAGCATGTCAAAGATATCATCCTCCAATCCAACCCATTACTTGAAGCCTTTGGCAATGCCAAGACCGTCAGAAACAACAACTCCAGCCGATTTGTAAGTCCTCGCAAGATTTTTGTTTGGGAAGTAAAAAGGGTCGGAGGCGGCTTCCTCATATTTCTGTTCATGAAAATTGGGCTACTTTATTGGAGGGGTGGTTGTGGTTGCGTGCCTCAGAGTCGCTCATGGGATTTCCTTGGCAAGAAACTCATGTGGTTTCCTTGGCAAGATTTGTTCAGAGGAGGTTTGCCTTCCCCTGAGGCTGAGAGAGCGTGACTTGTCTAAGGGTTTCTGTGTTTGAGCAGAAGAGCGTCGGACCAAGTCTAATGGTTATAAGGGACAGGAGGGTAGATTTGGATTGAACGTTAGAAGGAACTTTTTGACAGTAAGATTTTAGAAGGAACATCTTGAGAACTTTAGAAAGAACATCTTGAGAACTTTAGAAGAAACATCTTGAGAATATTAGAAGAAACATCTCGAGTCTTGAGAGTGATACGAGTTTGGAAATAGAAGCAATGGCCTAAAGGGGTGGTGATGTCTCCTTCTTTGGACATCTCCAAAAAGAGGTCTTAGATGCCATAGCTGAAGACCCTTGGGGCCGGATTTGATGGCTTTTGGGGTTCCCTTCCAACGCTACGATTCTATGGATGTCTCATAAATTTCCCTGCCCTCCTTATTCTGTTGTCTCTCTCCCGTCAGGGGAAATATTTTGAAATCCAATTCAGCCGCGGAGGAGAACCCGACGGAGGGAAGATCTCCAACTTCTTGCTGGAAAAATCCCGGGTGGTGAGCCAAAATGAGTGCGAGAGAAACTTCCACATCTACTACCAGGTGACAGCAGCCGGACGTGGCACAGCAGAGTCCGGCAATAACTAGTTACCAGTAAAAGTTACTAGTGACCAGTTGGGACCATAGGACTAGTTGGGACCTCTTTGGGACCATGTTATTGTCGTTGTTGTTGTGTGCCTTCAAGTCATTTTCGACTAAGGCCAACCTATCCTGGGTTTCCTTGTTCACAAGAGGTTTGCCCTTGCCTTCCCCTGAGGCTGAGAGGATGTGACTTGCCCAAACTCACCCAATGGATTTCCATGGCCAACCTAGGATTCGAACCCCAGTCTCCAAGGCCACAGTCCAACACTCAAACCAAGTAGTGAGCAAGTCACTCTCTCAGCCCCAGAGGATGGCAAAGGCAAACCCTCCTCTGAAC
>NW_024823165.1:0-1715 GCF_019175285.1 Sceloporus undulatus
GAAATGCAAACTGGGGAACAACCTGGCAGGCAGTTGGTTTTATGCCATTTAAAGCACTGCATTGTGAAAAACAAAAATAACATAATATGCAATTTATTTCTGCTCAAGACCCTAGGGAAGCAAAACAATATTATGTGTAGATGAATATTTGCAATTCATTGCTAGATTTATTTTGTTTCCATTCACTCTCCATTGCTTTCTGCCATTGTTTTACCAATATAAATCTCTGTTTTCTACAGAGGCTATTGTGTTATATTTTGTTGTGTCTTGAACATGTTAACTAGAGTTGAAGGTAAACTGACTGAGGGTGGGGATTCCTCCATGCCTAATGGTGAATACTATTTTTATGTGTTATTATTTTACACTCTCTCCAAATGTAAATTTTTGATTTTGTAGCAATAGCTACATGTAGGGGAAAAACACCTAAAAAGAAACTTTCCCTGATCGACAATTTTAAAAGGCTGGTTTCAGAATTTTACTAGACGTATGCAGAGGTTGATTAAATCTATACTTTTGTGGTTACAAAAAGTCCATTATATGGGTAGTGGAGTAGATTTAGATATCAATTACAAATCCAACTATCAATACCATTATCTAGTGCAAATTTCACCAGTTTTTAAGAATATAATGGGGAACCTTGTCAAAAGATATAGCCTGCGTCTTCACTGTATTGTTCCCCTCAACTCCAGACGATTTCCATACAACAAGGCTAGGGATCATGTAGCTCATTAAATATTGTTGAAATCCAACTCCCAGCATACATAGCCAGCATAACCAATAGTGAGGAATGCTGGTAGTTAGAGTTCAGCAACCTCTGGAAGCCTGCACATTCCCCCCATCTCAGCTATACAGAATAAAATGTTGTAATGGGGAAAAAAGCTAGGCTAAAATTCTTTACAACATGCCAGTCAATTTAGATATACATGAGCTTTCAGTTCCATGCGTTTGCAACTGTAGTATGAGTCCAAATACGAGTTGCCTGCTTAAATGAGAATTTGACTGGGTGCGCCTATTCTTCCTCTTCCCCCTGCCCTCCTGGGCGTTCAACAGACGCCCCAGAGACAGTTGAAGGCCTGGGATGGCCAGGCAGAGGAGGAACAGGCATGCACCTGTTCTTCCTCTTTCCCATCTTCCGTGTGCCCTCAAAAGTGGCTTTGCGTGCCATCGCTTCCCCACCGTGGCTTTAGGGTATTTGAGTTGCCACATCATAATTCCTGACCATTAGCCATAGCCAGACTGATGGAAGTGGTATGCAAAAACATCTGTAGAGCTACAGGTTCAAAGTGCAATATGTTGGGATGGGCAGATTTCAGGTGTATGGAGTTCAGTTTATATTTTACTAACTTTCAACAACTGAAGTCAGCTGCAGAAGAATCTTATTTCTAATAGAGAATTCTGAGTTCCATTATGTGTTTTAAATAACAGAAAAACTGCATGGTGCTCACACTTATTCCACACAAATTGGTACCTCAAGTAGCCTTTATTTAAATAGTACAGGTTGAGCACCACTAATTTGGAAATCTGAAAACCTCCAAAACTCGAAACTTTTTGTTGCCAGCCACACTCTTCTGCCTTCGAGGCGATGCTACACTCTACTCATTCATCTCTCTCTTTTTTTTTAAATTTCTTTATTACAATTAAAAACGAACAAATACACATGACAAAATAAAAAAAACAAATAAACATTTAAATTTACAATTACATACCATTATATA
>NW_024823166.1:0-1715 GCF_019175285.1 Sceloporus undulatus
CTCCGCGTTGGCCTCAGCGTGCGGGGAATTCGCCAGCAAAGAGGACGAACTTCAGAGAGCCTGAAGTTTGCGTCCGACGGGCTGCCGTTCCCAACCGGAAGTCCCTTAAACTAATTAATTTGGAAAGAGTCACCTATGCGTTGCTACATTACATATTTACTACTGTAATGTTCTCTATATAGGGCTGTCCTTCAAAAGTGTCTGGAAGTCTCAGGTTCTAGCAGCTAGGCACAGAATTGGGATTGTAAAACTTTGAAGTTGAAAGAAAGACCTGCAGTTTCTTTGACACTTTTCTTCTAGTGCTGACAGTGTAAAATCCAAGGTCTTGTTTTTAATTTCCAAGCCTCAAAAGCCTTAAGCCCTGGGTTTTTAATGGACAGTCTGTCTCATTCTGAATGTGCCATTAATTTGAAATTGAAATTGAAATTTTTATTTTTATCCCGCTTTTCCGCGATGATCAAAGCGGCGTACAGATTAAAATTTCAGCATCAAAATACATACATAAAAATAAAAACAACATATAAAAATCAGATTAAAAATTATTACACAGCGAGCTGAGTTAAATCCATAAACATTACGAGAATCAATTACAAAATAGGGAGAAAGGAAATATCACAACTCATGGGGGGAAAGCTTGATGAAAGAAGAAGGACTTCAAATTAACATTAATATGAGATCCTCTGGAGTATGCCATTATCTTCAGGGAGGGCAGATGGGTGTTTTCCTCTATGTTGCTCCCAAATTGTGGAATGCATTCCTTTCAGAATTACAATCAGTCTCCTCTCTTGATACTTTTAGAATAGGCATTATAACATGTCTTTTTAATGTTGTATTAATTTTATTTTTCCACAGGCCACCTTGGTGGTTGTCATAGAAAGGTGTTACATAACTTCAGTGAATACAGTAATAAATAAAACAATACAGTACACCTGGAGTTACGCAGGGTGAATAGTATCTTTTTCCCCCCTCTTGGGCTGCAGCTACCATTTGGTGGCACTACAAACCAGGTTATGAAAAGTCCATTCTGAGTGCCACAACAGCCATATTTGTAGAATGGCACCACTCTTGCATTGATAGTCCCTGTCAGGCACCTGTGAAATGTGCAGGAAGACTCAGCTCTCAGACAGGACTTGTCATACCAATTTAGTATGTTGTCTTCCCTCTTGTCCCACCTTCACACAAGGAATTTCAGAAGATTGGGTCTACCAGTGACACTCTGAAGGTTACATATAACCACAGCATCATTGTGCACAAGGGTACCTGAGAGCTCTGATCTTTTTATCTTTCAGGTTTGGCCCGGTCCTACCGCCTTCCCTGACTTCACCAGTCCAGAGACACATCAGTGGTGGCATGATATGGTCAAGGATTTCCACGAGCAAGTTCCTTTTGATGGCATGTGGATTGTGAGTTTCCTGTGCTAGTGGTACCACTGATGTTGCTGCCAGGAACCTCTTCTTGGAAAGGGGAAATTACTGTACATGTGGTTCTCCAAAATTTTTTGCTTTCTACTGGAACACTGATTGAAGTTCACAAATGCCCTCTCTATCCATCTCTGTCCTCCTTTCTTCCTAGGATATGAATGAGCCATCAAATTTTGTGGAAGGCTCTGTGGAGGGCTGTCCAGACAACAAACTTGAGGCCCCACCTTATGTTCCAGGTAAGAAAGAGCAGCCAGCAAAGATGGATTATAAATAGTAAGTGTTTGCTGGAGCTGA
>NW_024823167.1:0-1714 GCF_019175285.1 Sceloporus undulatus
ATTCTCCTATGCTGGGATACAACGAATGTTTGTCCCTTGCAGGAATACATAGAATACTTCTCCCATTCAGTTATACATAGAATGTTTCTCCCATGCAGCAATACACAGAATTCTTCTCCAACGCAAGGATACATCGAATACTTCTGCCATTTAGGAATATATAGAATGCTTCTCCTATGTAGGAATATCTTGATTAAGTTTCCCATGCAGGAATACATGGAATGATTCTACCATGTAGGAATACATAGAATTATTCTCCGATGCTGGGATACATAGAATCATTCTCCTATGCAGGGATACATCAAATGTTTCTCCCTTGCAGGAATACATAGAATACTTTTCCTATTCAGATATATATAGAATGTTTCTCCCATGCAGCAATACATAGAGTGATTCTGCCATGTAGGAGTAGAAAGAATGATTCAGCCTTTTAGGAATACATAGAATCCTTCTCCTATGTAGGAATATATTGATTAAGTCTCCTATGCAGGAATACATAGAATGATTCTCCCATGTAGTAATAAATAGAATGCTTCAGTCATGTAGGAATACATAGAATGATTCTCCCATGCAGGAATATATTGTTTAAGTATCCCACTCAGGAATTCATAGAATGATTCTGCCATGTAGGAATACATAGAATGATTCTCCCATGCTGGGATACATTCAATCATTCTCCTATGCTGGGATACATAGAATACTTCTCCCATTCAGATATATATAGAATGTTTCTCCCATTTAGCAATACACAGAATTCTTCTACAATGCAAGGATACATCAAGTACTTCTGCCATTTAGGAATACATAGAATGCTTCTCCTATGTTGGAATATCTCCCATGCAGTAATACATAGAATAATTCTGCCATGTAGAATTATGATTCAACCATGTAGGAATACAATCATTCTCCTATGCTGGGATACATCGAATGTATCTCCCTTGCAGGAATACATAGAATGATTCTCCCATGCAGTAATACATAGAACGATTCTCCCATGTAGTAATACATAGAATGCATCTCCCATGTAGGAATACATAGAATGCTTCTCGCACGTTAGAATAGATAGGTACTTCTCCCATGTAGGAAGAAACAGAATGCTTCTGGTATGGACGTATAAATAGAAAGCTTCTGCCATGTAGGAATACATAGAATGATTCTCCCATGTAGTAATACATAGAATGCTTCTACTATGTAGGAATATCTTGATTCAGTCTCCCATGCAGTAATACATAGAATGATTCTGCCATGTAGGAATAGAAAGAATGAGTCAGCCATGTAAGAATACATAGAATGGTTCTCCCATGCAGGAATATATTGTATAAGTATCCCACTCAGGAATTCATAGAATGATTCTCCCATGCTGGGATACATAGAATCATTCTCCTATGCTGGGATACCTCGAATGTTTCTCCCTTGCAGGAATCCATAGAATGATTCTGCCATGTAAGAATAGAAAGAATGATTCAGCCATGTAGGAATACATAGAATCATTCTCTGATGCTGGGATACATAGAATCATTCTCCTATGCTGGGATACATCGAATGTTTCTCCCTTGCAGGAATACATAGAATACTTCTCCCATTCAGTTATACATAGAATGTTTCTCCCATTCAGCAATACACAGAATTCTTCTCCAATGCAAGGATACATCGAATACTTCTGCCATTTAGGAATACATAGAATGCTTCTCCTATGTAGGAATATCTCCCATGC
>NW_024823168.1:0-1714 GCF_019175285.1 Sceloporus undulatus
GGGTCAAATGATAATTGTAACTAAATAACCTGTGCCTGAACTAGCAGCTACATAATATCACGCAGTTCAAGAAAGAAATGTTCAACCGTTGTGTTAATAAAGTTTATATGTTGGTTCATTTCAAGAAGTGTCGGTCAAGTTTATAATAAGTCCGCGCTACTCTATTAAATAAAGAACCAGCCAGGAGAGGGGGTTCACAGAAGAAATTGTGTGGCAGCGGGATAACAGAAGTCCCAGGCGCTGACCATAAGGGGAGAAGGCTTGTGGTTTGGACATCCGTGACATAAATGGTGGCAGCGTAATAGATGGTAGCGGGGTGGAATAAGTAAAAGCCCAAGTGCCTGCCATCTTTAAGAGGGGGTTCGTCACATAATTGGTGGCAGCGGTGGGATCCGAAAAATCCAGTGGCTGAGAGTTTGAGGAAAAGTGAGCTGGAAGAAATTGTTGATATTGGGTTCTGAGTTCAAGATACCAGAAACCCGAGATTTGAGTTGAACTTTAAAAAGTAAAAAGTTCAGCAGTTAGAATAAGGAGGTATAAGTCAGTGAGGGGATCTCTGAGGTAACAGTCAAGGGTACTGTGTAAGAGATTACCTGTAAACTGACTAAGTTGGATAAATAATACCAGTCCCTGAGGTAATTTGCTGAGGTAAATTGTAGGGGACTGGAAGGAAAAGAAAGGAACAGTTGTTGGAGCGCCTGGATTTGACAAATCAGGTGGCCAGAAGTGTGCTGAAGTTAAGGGGTCTGAGTGGAAATACCAGATACCCGATAATAGGTTTAAACTGAAAGGAACGAGAAAAAACAACAAAAACCCTACAGTTTAAATTCTAGGCGTTGCATTCAGAGGAGTGATCTCTGAGGTAAAATCGAAAAGGGTAATTGGTAGGAGATCACTTAAAAACTGACAACCCTAGAGAAGACTAGTCTCTGAGGTAAACAGATTGGTATTAGTAAGAGACTAGTAGGAAGAGAAAGAGCACACTTTGTGATTCCTGAGGTAAACGTCTGTGGTGAAAGTAGGGAATCACTGGTTTGACTTTAAATCCAAGTGAATTCTGTGGACTCAATTGAGGCACAGTAAAAATAGAGTACTGTATTTCCTGAGGTAAAAGTCTGAGGTATTTGTAAGGAAATACTATTAACAATGTCTCCTAAGAAAGTCAGACCTCCAGCAAGGACAGAAATGGAGGAAGAGGAAGTTAGAGACGAAATGGTGGCTAGTGTTGACACCGTGACCTCTAAATCTCAAGAGAGTGTGGAGATTTGAAAGATCAAACTTGAGATGGCCAAAATTGAAAACGAAAATATTTATAATAGAGAAATACAGGATCTAAAAATAAAAGAAGTGAAAACTGAGATGGTTTATCATAGAAAAAAAGACTTTTGCTCCCTAGTTGATATAACAGCTCTGTATAATTATCCCTAAAGGCCATTTCACTTAATATATTCAACACTATAAAAATGTATATAATGTTTTCAACTGCTTATTAATATGCAAATATTAGACCTAAGATTGGAAGCGGAGCTAAAATGAATTTTTAAAAAATCTCAAAAAAGGCAACTAGGTTATTATATTATACAGTATGTCTGGCTGAAGTGATAAGACAGTGGGGGAAATTTCTTTAGGGGGTGAACACTGAGTACAGAGAGCTAATGGATTCTCTTTCTATGAATGGGGCATTTGTGGATAGGAAGGGAAATGAGAGGTGCTG
>NW_024823169.1:0-1714 GCF_019175285.1 Sceloporus undulatus
TTGATATGTTATAGTTGGAACAGTTAGATTGTTTGGTTATTTTTTCTGAGCAAACTATGTCAATCTCAGGTTAGCATAGGTCGCATACCTTGTTTAAGCAGCAAGGTTTGTGGTCTTTTCCTGTACTTTAAATATACAGGTAACTTTTGTGGAGCACTTTTGCAGATGCACACAGTACGTGCGCTACCTCTATGGCGAGTCAATGCCTACAAATACACTAATTTTTCTACCAGTGTTGTTTGGTTTGTTTTTCTGAGCAAACTATGTCAATCTCAGGCTAGCATGGGCCGCATACCTTGTTTAAACAGCAATGTTTGTGGTCTTTTCCTGTACTAGATTTGTTTTTTCCCCCTATAAAAGTAAGTTTTGAGGAGCATTTTTACACATGAACACAGTATGTGCTCTACCACTATGTCGAGTCAATGCCTAGAAATGTGATCTGCTAATATTTCTACCATTGTTGGTAGGATTCTTTTTCTGTGCAAAATATGGCAATGTTGGGGTAGCTCTTCTACAGATGCACATAGTTTGTACGCTACCTGTATGTTGAGTTGATGGCTTGAAATGCACTAATATGTCTACCATTGGTGGTAGGTTTCTTTTTCAGAGCTAAATATGTCAATCTCAGGGTCGCACTGGTCACTGACCTATCTTAAACAACAAGATTATTGCTCTTTTCCTATACAAGTAAAAGTAGTGGTGCACTTTGTCTACTACAAACATCATTGATGTTATTTATTGTTTAAGAGGTAGTACTTACATCCCACTAATTGAGGCATTGTTATGTGTCTGCCATATGAATGTGAATGCATTCTTTTTTTATGTATATGTGTCCTTCTTTTCCCTGGAAAAATAAGATAGGATTGTCGGGTAAATACATGTTACTAATGTCAAATAAAAATCAATGTTACCAACCATTTCGTTTTAAAACAAAGAGTAATGTAAATTGATAGCTAGTAAATGTATTTCAGCAATGTTATTACAGTAAGCATACAAAACTATGCGTATTATGGGGGACAATAAGTTCCCTGGACATAGTTGTGGGTTATACAGATGTTGCATAACTTCTACTAGTCCCACTCATGGGGCCATTAAAAAAGTTTGACACTCTGTATATTTATGAAATTTTCTATGTTGTAGTTTAATAAATGTAACACGAACATATTTTTTTAAAAAATTTGAGATTGCAATTTATTTCTAGTGCAAGTCATATGTGACAACAGCTGTCTCTACATCTCATTTATCATGTATACATCAATTGTGAATGTGAGGAAAGAAATACAACATTACTAATAAACAAAGTAATAACATCTGTATGTTCAATAAGGTAAACTGTACTAACGCTTACTTCTAATACCTATGCTAGAACCATTTTGCTACTAATGAAATTACAAATCACAACATTAATAATACATCATGGTGAAAAAGGAACCGGCTTCTTAATAACTCTAGGAGCCCGGAATTTCCTAGAAATTTCCAAGGCATTACTTGGGCCGGGGTTGCTAGATTGCTCTTGTGAACACTGTGATGAATTGGTATCTATTGGGACCGAGTCTAATTCCTTTTGAGGAAGCTGATGGTCTTTGCTTTGAACATTCTCAGCTACCTTTCTCTTCACACGCCTAACAACCCTGACAGGCTTGGATTCTCTCCGGGCACAATCCTCCTTATAGGTATTGGTGAAATCCTTTAATACACCAATTAGTTCCTTGAA
>NW_024823170.1:0-1714 GCF_019175285.1 Sceloporus undulatus
GCAGGGAAATTCAGAAATTTTGGAAGAAAGGACATGACTCAATACAGCAGATATTGGGAATAAAGTTCCCAATGAGCCCTAAGTTGTACTTACTCAATATAACTTCGATTTTAAGCCCTCAGGACGAAAGACAATATTGGAGGATTATATTATATCTTGTAACAGCAGCTAGAATTGGAATAGCAAAGTTATGGAAGTCAGATGAGACTCCAAGACGGGAAAATTGGATGCAGAGAGTTAATGATTACAGGGAATGGGACAAATTCTCTTGTAGGGCTCAGAATTAGGATATGGAAAAAGAGAAGAGGAATGGGAAAAGGATGGGACTTAAATCTGAAGCTCATTGAGGTCTGAATTAACGGGAATTGAATCTACAAAGGCTGTTCTTCAAATATTTGTTTAAATGTGTATTTTTATTTCCTGATTAATTATAGGTCAGTAGAAGAAAGTTTGAGTCTCCTGCTTAAAGTAAAGCATGATAAAGAAGGTATTGAATACTGCGAAGTTATGCATACGTTATTTTGACAATAGATAAGAACACAAATGGAAACTGATATTATCAATAAGCAATTGGGATATATTGTGTTCATACGTTTTAGAGTTGTGCATAAAATTTGTGTTTAAAAGCAGGGTTCAGTGATAATATGATGAAAGTGAGCTCTTTGAAAGAGAAAGAAGACAGAAAGCAGAAAGTGGGTCCAAGAAAATGGAAAGATTTGTGACAGTGATGTTATGGATACTGGATTTGTATCGTTTGTTTCTATTTTTATGAGTCAGTAAATAATAAAGATTATATAAACATCACATTTGTAATGATGATGACTATGTATTGAGGGAAGAAATGGTAATATCTGGGGGAATATGTACAAAGGATTTACATTGAAAAGGGGAGGGAATAATTCCAATTCAAAATAAAACTGGTATAGGTTAAGTATGAAGACAAATAGAGAATTATGGACTCTCATCCATAGAGTCGCCATGAGTCTAAATCGACTTGAGAACAAGAAAAGATGTAAAGACTAATTAGCCAGAGATAAAAGAGGATTATTTAAAGAAAGGAGCTAGATGTCCCTTTAGGTTTGGAAGTTTATTCTAATGTATTTTGCATTTAGAATTATATGTATATATGGCATTCCTATGTATGTTTGGTAATTTAAAGGTTGTTCATTTGTTTGTTATAAGTTATATGTATTTTTAAAATTCATCTTTATTTAAGTTTCCAAATACATAAAACACGACCAATACATAATCCAAATAAAAATGGCTTGTAAAAGCAAATCTGAGTCTTGACTGGTCATTTGGGACCCTCTTAAGTCTCCCTTTTCCGTCTTCTGAATCTGAGCCCATTTGAATGTCCTTCGCTTTCAAACCTTCCTCCGAAATACGATATCTATGTGTGAATTATTCTTTTACAATTTAAGTAAAAAAAGAAAGAAACTCCAAATTTTTCATTCGATTTTACATAGAAATTTTGTCTACTTCTCTTACTATTTTGTAAGGTTAACAACTGAAGAAATATATATTTATGCAGATGTTCACTTCAATTTCATTGTATGGATCTCTCTCTATAGTTTTTAATATACAGTGCTACCTCGGGTTACGAAATTAATTCGTTCCGCCGCTGCGTTCGTAACCCGATACATTTCGCAACCCGAAAAGGCTTTTCCGAAGCGCGGCTAGCGGCTGGAAAGCCGCTAGCCGTGCTTCGCATTTG
>NW_024823171.1:0-1714 GCF_019175285.1 Sceloporus undulatus
GGTGGGATTAGGGGTTATGTTATGGAGTGTATATTCCCAAATGCATTGCGCAGAGGGGTAGGATAAAAATAGATTTATTATTATTTTATATTATTATTATCATTATTATTATAACACTGAACAAGGAGAGTCTCAAGGGGCGACTGTTGGTATATTTCCTTGTAGTTCTAACTTCTGGAATAGGCATATTGAAGGCCTCTGTTCTGTGAGAACCAAGTGGGAAAACCTGAACAGCTTGAACAGAAGAATCTTTTCTCCTTTGTATCTCTTCCCCTCCTGATTTGGAAAACTGTCTCCAGGCTGGATTTTTTAAAAAAAGGGACAGGGCAGATCCTAACTTAAGCACTTTCACAAAATGGTGATACATGTAAAAAGGGGAGAATTCTTGTAACTTTAATAGTTCTGTAGAAAAGGGACTTTCAGTTACAACCCTTTTACGCTACACAATTATAGCACTGTATTCCATTTTTAACTGCCATGACAATTTCCCATCAAATCCTGGGATTTGTTGTTTAGGGAAGTACTAATGGAACTTTCTGGCTAAGAATTTTAAATACCCCTCTCTTAAGTGCAGGATAGCTGGCAAAGCATAGTGGTTTGAGTGTTACTCCGGATACCATGGTTCAATTCCTAGCCCAGCCACAAAACCCTAGGACAAGTCATATGCTCTCAGCCTCAGGGGAAGGCAATTGGAAACCTCCTCTGAATAAATCTTGCCAAGAAAACCTTAGGGTCACCATATGTTGGAAATGACTTGAAATCACACAACAGCAACAAAAGTGCAGATCTCAGGACTCCATAGATGCTGCCATGACAGTTAAAGTGTAGTATAATGTAATAGAATGCATTTCCCACACAGCTATTAAAAGTACAGGTTCCCTGTCCTCTTTTTCATTTGACCATCCTACTTCCCCATCCCATTCTCTGGCTGGTGCTTCTATTAAGTAACGCAGAAGGAGTGCTGGGTGGATCTGGAAGAACTCATGCTACCTGTTCTACCTTACTGGGGCTTCTGCCTGCAGCAAGGTGCTCTGGGGATGTGAGTAGTGTGTTCAGACCTGTTCTGGCAGAAGCCAACATATTTGGGTTTGACTCATGGAAGTTTGCAAACAACAGGAAGAGAAACTAATTGGTTTACATGTTCTGGCTCAGGTGTGAAGAAACAGCAATTAAAAAAGAAATTAACAACATGCTACAGGGCTTCTTGCTAGTTTGGACTCAAGTGGATATGCTAGTTTCTTGTTAGTTTGGACTCAAGCAACAAAAAGTGGGCTTGCTATTATTGTTTCACTACTATTAATTTTACACAGAAGTATCCTGGTCCCATTGCTGTGACAGAGCATGATTACTCTACAAGGATGTTAGTAATAGAAAAGATGAAATGAAGAAAATCAAGGAAGCCCCTCCCCCCAATAACATTTATGGAATTGGACCGGATCTGAGGATTCTAAATTTTCCTATCAGTATTGTCAACCTTGAATGTCATTGTTTAGATCCTAAAAGATTTAACATGGGCAAGGGAAAATTGCTGTGTCTGATAAATTGTTTGAATTTGTAACAAACCTTTGGGTGGAAATGTTTGCAGAATCATCTCTAGATAAGTAGGACTAGATGCAGCCATCCCTTAGACTAGTCTCGCCAATCCTGGTATTGATGTTGAATTAGGATTGCCATAATTGTCCACTAAAACCAGGGACAAAATGTAGGACAAAAT
>NW_024823172.1:0-575 GCF_019175285.1 Sceloporus undulatus
TACCTTGGACTTCAGCTCTCAGAATTCCTGACTGTTGGCTAGACTAGCTGGGATTTAGGGGAGTAACTGTCAAGGTAACTGTTACATGGATTAGTAATTGGTTGACTGGCCGAATCCAAAGGGTGCTGAACAATGCCCCCTTTTCATCCTGGAGAGAAGTGACCACAGGGTTCTGTTCTGGGCCTAGTGCTATTCAATATCTTTATCAATGACTTGGATGACAGAATTGGGGGCATACTTATCAAATTTGCAGATGACACCAAATTAGGAGGA
This sequence comes from Sceloporus undulatus, assembly GCF_019175285.1. Taxonomy (NCBI): domain Eukaryota; kingdom Metazoa; phylum Chordata; class Lepidosauria; order Squamata; family Phrynosomatidae; genus Sceloporus; species Sceloporus undulatus. Next base: position 274 of record NW_024823172.1, read on the forward strand.
GTAGCAAACACCCCAGAGGACAGGATAAAAATTCAAGATGACCTGAATAGACTAGAAAGCTGGGCCAAAGCTAACAAAATGAAATTCAGTATGGAGAAATGTAAGGTACTGCAGTTAGGGCGGAAAAAACGAAATGCACAGATATAGGATGAGCCACACCTGGCTGAATCAAACTACCTGTGAAAGGGATCTTGGAGTCCAAGTAGACCACAAGTTGAACATGAGTCAACAGTGTGATGCAGCAGCTAAAAAGGCCAATGCAATTTTAGGTTGCATCAATAGACGTATAGTGTCTAGATCAA
>NW_024823172.1:675-1714 GCF_019175285.1 Sceloporus undulatus
GTGACCACAGGGTTCTGTTCTGGGCCTAGTGCTATTCAATATCTTTATCAATGACTTGGATGACAGAATTGGGGGCATACTTATCAAATTTGCAGATGACACCAAATTAGGAGGAGTAGCAAACACCCCAGAGGACAGGATAAAAATTCAAGATGACCTGAATAGACTAGAAAGCTGGGCCAAAGCTAACAAAATGAAATTCAGTATGGAGAAATGTAAGGTACTGCAGTTAGGGCGGAAAAACGAAATGCACAGATATAGGATGAGCCACACCTGGCTGAATCAAACTACCTGTGAAAGGGATCTTGGAGTCCAAGTAGACCACAAGTTGAACATGAGTCAACAGTGTGATGCAGCAGCTAAAAAGGCCAATGCAATTTTAGGTTGCATCAATAGACGTATAGTGTCTAGATCAAGGGAAGTAATAGTACCACACTATTCTGTTCTGGTCAGGCCCCACCTGGAATATCGTGTCCAGTTCTGGGCACCACAATTTAAAAAGAATGTTGAGAAACTGGAGCGTGTCCAAAGGAGCGCAACTAAGATGGTGAAGGGTCTGGAAACCATGTCCTATGAGGAACGACTTAGGGAGCTGGGGATGTTTAGCCTGGTGAAGAGAACATTACGAGGTGATATGATAGCCCTGTTTAAATATTTGAAGCAATGTCATATTGAGGAGGGAGCAAGCTTGTTTTCTGCTGCTCCAGAGAATAGGACCTGGGACAATGGATGCAAGCTCCAGGAAAAGAGATTCCACCTCAACATTAGGAGGAACTTCCTGACAGTAAGGGCTATTCAACTGTGGAACACACTCCCTCGGAGTGTAGTGGTGTCTCCTTCCTTAAAGATCTTCAAACAGAGGCTGGATGGCCATCTGTCGGGGATGCTTTGATTGAGATTTCCTGCATGGCAGGGGGTTGGACTGGATGGCCCTTGTGGTCTGAATGAATATACAATTTATTGAGTAGCCCAAGGGCCGTTTCCCCTTGTGCTCTCTTCCAACTCTATGATTCTATGATTCTATTATTCTAAGTCCAAA
>NW_024823173.1:0-1714 GCF_019175285.1 Sceloporus undulatus
CATCATCATCATCATCATCATCATCATCATCATCATCATCATCATCATCATCATCCCATTCCCTTCCCTCATTAAAACAAACAACACAATAATTCCAATATAGTAATACTTATAATAAAACACAATTAAAATTAAAATTGCTTAAAGCAATCAAAGATAGGGAGCAGAATATCTTGGGGGAGTCACTAAAGTAGACCGTATCATACCGTATAAGTGGGAGTGAATATGGTAGTTACTCAGGAAAGGCCTTTCGGAAGAGATCTGTCTTGACAGCCTTTTTAAAGCTGTCAAAATTAGTGATATGTCGGATCTCTTCCGACAGGCCATTCCATAATTTGGGAGTGGCAGATGAAAAAGCCCTCTGGGTGACCATAGCCAACCTGGTCTTTGTTGGAGTACATTTTTCCCAGACAACCTGAGTGTGTGGGGTGGATTATATGGAAGGAGGCGATCCCACAAGTAGGCTGGATCCAAGCCATGAAGGGCTTTAAAGGTACCCAGCATACCCAAAGATGGGAAGATCCAGAGTGATCTCCCTTTTAGAGATGTTCTCAACCTGAGTGGTGGCTCCCCATTGCTTACCAGGAGGGTCTTCACAATTTTGTCTCTTGGGATCTTCAGGTAAGTGCAGTCTTCCCCATCACAAAGCTTGATGTCTTCAGATACCTGGATTAATATGGAAAGGAGGAGGAGGAAAATGATAGCAACTGCCACTGCCACCACCTCTGGGGATGGGAAGAAAAGTCATGCAAAACATGGGAAACCATGCTTAGCTGTCACAATTAAGCATGTGCAGCCATCAGATGAAGCCCAAAGGGCTGGATTGGGAACCCCAAGGCTTACTATTCCCAAGCCCTGCTTTAGACCAACGATATCAATGTAAAGAGCAAACCCAGTGTGCCTCTGGACTCTGTGCTGCTGGTGGTGACTCTATCTCTCTCTTGCCTCCAGGGTACCAGCCATGGGACCAATGCTGGGCTCTTGACAGATGCAGGCCAACAGTGACCAGAAGGCAGAGGAAAAGCGAGAAGGACCTCCTCTGGCATGCCATGGTGTTTCTGAGAGCCCCAATGTTTTAGGGAAGTCTGAAAGGAAAGACAGAGAGAATTGAAAAGCTTAACAAATTTATTTATTTACTGCACTTATAACTCTCCTTTTCTTTGAAAATGGGGTCCAAGGTGGCTTATGAGGTTTTCTAGTGTTGCATTATTTTCTAGTATTGTGCCATCTCCATGGCCAGCGGGATGTCCATCAGAGAAAATGTGGACCTCTAGACAAGACCCATGATGCAACCAAACCATTCTGGTCATCTGGAGAGGTTCTGTTCCTTCTCCCATCAAAGCTTAATGAATCAGTCACTTCCCCTGTCCAGCTGCCTTTTCCTATCCTACCCTCTGTGATATTTCTCTGTGTAAGAATATTTTCTTAAAAGAAAATACAATCAGAGAAACAAGTCAAGACCTACATTCAACTACATTCAGCTGAACCCTCATGAGAAAGGCAGAGTGTAATTTTTGTACAGATATAGGCAAACAAGTACATGCACAAAGTGCAAAAGGGAATTGCTAATTCTCCTTCAGCAGTCCCACAGAAAGAAGCGAATTGGGGAAGGCTGCATAAATGTGCAACAATCCTGTCCCATCTCATCTCCTGCTGATGTGTCAGACTTTCACCTCTGTCATTTTTATCCCATGCTGACTGAGGGTGATGGGTG
>NW_024823174.1:0-1714 GCF_019175285.1 Sceloporus undulatus
GCGGAAATATGTTCAAACAAGAACACAATATTATACTATGTTTATTATGTTTATTATATGGAGAAACATTATTATTATTATTATTATTATTATTATTATGTTTTTTATATGGAGATACTTAATAAAAATGTATTTATGTATTTACTTTAAAAAAGGAAGGTCTTCCTAACGCTTAACCGGAATCGATCTGCTTTCTCGCAACCTTTCAGCTAAAGTGCCAGGAGTACGGCAAAGGCGGCCATCTTGCTTCCTTTCGGACAAAAGCCCAGTGGGATATTGTGGCGAAATTTATCATCGCCAACTTTAAGGATGTGGAGGATGTCTGGGTTGGACTGCATGACCCTCGCAAGGTGAGTGCACCAACCCTTGACTTTCTTCCACCATGACAGCACCCCTGCTATTTGTATGCATATGATTTTTAAATACTACATTGTGCCCTTACTTTACACGGGGATCCCTATGCTCAAGCCCCATTTAAATGACCAGGGGCTCGTGCACACAGCGGCATGGCAGTGCACGCCCCAGTCATCCCTATGGGACGCACTGTCCCTTCTCCCCACGCGGCTTTCAGTGTATGATGTGGACACACTGTATTAATTCTGTTTTCATACTATTTTTCACACTCTTGTTATGAATAGTATGTTTCTTCACTAACATATAATTTAAGGTGCTATGGCATTATACTTACAGGAACCTTTACAGGTTAGAGGGAAAGGACCCCAGTGAATGTGGGGAAATGCCAAATAAAATAGCACTATTCTTTTTACCTAAGAGAAGACCTCTCTAAGAATCTCCAGGCCCTCCAGTGCAACTCTATAGTCAACACCTACCAGAGGTTGATCATAGAGTCACGCTGGAGGACCTACAAATGCCTAGAGAAGTGTTTTCTCTAATAACCTATAGGTTATCCAACACAACTCTATGGTCAACATCTTGCTCTGGAGAAACTCGATTCCTAGAGAGAACATATTACCCCAAACCACAAATAATCAAATCTGCCAAAGTTAAATCTGCAAATGCATAGTTAGTTAAGTTTGCAAATAAGGACTGAAGAAGAACTGCAAAACAGTTGAATAATTCTGGATTTGCCTTCTCCATGGAGTTTATCATATGTGAGGAATTTCTCTTATTTTCAAATGAAAAGAAAGTGGGGCCAGAATGCATTCATGTGAATTCGCTCGTTCAGCAAATTTACGTAAATGCGAATTGCATTCTAACTGGCTTCCAATTGCCCAAAAGTAGCATGCCATTGCCTGAATTTGCGTGTGGTAGTCTATCATGCAATAACATGAAACCACATGATTGCGTTCGGACTGTCTTCCCATTGCCCGAAATTGCGTGTAGTGGTTTATCATGCAATAACATTAAACCCCATGATTGTATTCAGATTGCCATTGGATTATACTTCCAGTTTCCCTTGTCTGATAAACTCCCATGTGTTTTCTGGACTATACTGTATAGCATCCCTTCCATGCATATGTGAAGGACTTTTGGAACAATTTCAAACAACAATTTGTTGGGAGGGGGAGGAAAAAATTAAAATGGGCTTTTTTTATAATTATATAAAAGGTTTTGTTAGTGTGATTTCATTGCTCTTTTATTTGGAATAGTTATTTGCAGAGCAAAGAACAAAGAAAAGAGCATCCAGGGAATGGGAAAACAAGAAGTTTGGAGCTGGAAGGAGAAAAATGGGGAGAGGAGACAGGCGAGGAAG
>NW_024823175.1:0-1714 GCF_019175285.1 Sceloporus undulatus
CTCCCCCTGAAATCTCAGGTTTGCAGCTTGGGTGCTCCTGGACTCTACTCTGAGCCTAGATGCCCAGGTCTCAGCAGTGGCCAGGTGCATCTGCCCAGCTAAAACTACTGTGTTAGTTGCAACCATTTCTTCAGGTGTCAGATCTGGCTACAGCGACACATGCCTTGATTACATCCATTTGGACTACTGCACTCTATGTGGCACTGCCTTTGGAAAGTGTTTGAAAACGCTGCAGCAAGAATGCTGATGGGGCCAGTTATAGGGAGCATATAACTCCCTGGTTGAAACAGCTTCTTGGCTACCAGTTCATTTTCAGGCACAATTCAAAGTGTGAAGTTGAAGGCTTTCACGGCTGGCATCCATATTATTTTGTGGGTTTTTCGGGCTATGTGGCCGTGTTCTAGAAGAGTTTATTCCTGATGATTCGCCAGCATCTGTGGCCAGCATCTTCAGAGAGAGCTACTTCTAGAACACGGCCACATAGCCCAAAAAACTCACCAAAAATACAGTTCAAAGTGCTGGTTATGACCTATAAAGCCCTTCACGGCTTAGGTCCAGACTATTTCAGAGACCGTATCTCTCCATATGAACCTGCTAGAGCCCTAAAATGCTCCTCAGACAGCTGCTCCTGTCTTCTGGAATACCTTTCCAGGAGAAGCAAGGCTGGCCCCCTCCCTGCTTGCCTTTTGTTTGCAAGAAAAAATGGTTTTATTCAGGCAGGGTTTTAATGTGTAATCATGAGATGGCTTTTATATGGGGTGTTTTTTTTTTATGGGGTGGGCATTGTGGTTTCATTGTAGTTTCATTGTTGTTTAAATATTTGTAATTTTATATTGTTTTTATGTGATGTTTTAATTGTTTTATTGTAATAGGTTTTTAAAGCATTTTTATTATGAGCTGCCTTGGGTCCCTTTCTGGGAAAAAGGCAGCATAGTAATTAAACAAACAAACAAACAACACCCAACCCCCTCCCCCTCCAGGTGGTGTGGCCTTCTGGGAAAAACAAGTGAAATCTAATGGGAAGAGAAAATCCCTGAAGATACAGAACACTGACTAGGAGATCTCTTAAAATTACGTTACATTCAGAATCCATCAAAATAAATCTATAAAAGATGGGATTAACATTAGTAAACTAGAAGTGCATTTGTGGGTGTATGGATTTTCTACTTGATCAGAGATCCTCCATTTCCAGGACATGTCCTCTCTTTCAACCTTCTGTCCAAGAATTTCCAAAGGCCCTCCATTTTGAGCATGACTAAGAACCATGAGTTTACATTGATATGAGTGTATTTGAGTTTTTATTTGGTCACGTACTCCACTTTTACTTGCACATCCTACATTTTGGTGGTGTCTTGTCTTCCTTGTCCGCAGCCATTAGGGGCAACAGGGCTTGCCGTCCACAGCTGGGGAGGGCAGGCTGTACGACCCTCACCATGTAAAAACTATGTAAATTAGAGTTTGCCAACACTTTTATCAATGGTACATTTGCCCTTTTTACTTTTTCTTGAAGCACACTAATGAGAGGGCCACACCCTAAAAATGGCACTGGCTCTGGTTTAGTTTGGGTGAATAGGGGCACTCAAGATGCTAGCAGAATCAGATGAGTTGGTACTGTATTTAGGAAGATGTTACCATATAAGGTAATAAGGTTCTTTGGCTTCTGCGATTGGCTTGCATTACATGAGGTGATGTTACCATATAAGGTAATAAGGTT
>NW_024823176.1:0-1714 GCF_019175285.1 Sceloporus undulatus
ATCTGATTACTAAGGATGTGGACAAGTTCCTTAGAAGTGTGAAGAAGTCAACTTACCCTCTCGACCCTTGCCCTTCATGGCTGGTCATCCATGGAGGAAATGCACTTAGGACTCACCTGAGATATATCATAGATGCATCTCTTAGGGAGGGCTATTTTCCATCTTGCTTAAAAGAAGCGGTGGTACGCTCTCCTAGATCCCTTGGACATGAACCATTGTAGACTGGTCTTCCATCTTCCATTTCTAAGAAAGATGATAGAGAGGGAAGTTGCTCTTCAACTCCAAGTGGTCTTAGATGAAACAGATTATCTAGACCCATTTCAAACTGGCTTCAGGATGGGATATGGAGATGAGACTGCCTTAGTAAATGATCTTTGCTTGAGTATTGACAGGAAATGTGACCCTGTTGATGCTTTTTGATCCCTCGTGGCTTTCAATACCATCAGCCATGGCATCCTTCTGGATCGCCTGAGGAGATTGGGGATCAGAGGCAATGCACTGCAGTGGTTCTGGTCCTATTTCTCAAGCAGATTCCAGATGGTGATGCTTGGGGACAGTTGTTCCTTTAAAAAGGAGTTTAAATCTGGCGTTCCTCAGGCGTCATCCTGTCTCCAATGCTGTTTAACATCTACATGAAACCGCCTGGAGAGATCATCCAGAGGCATGGAGTGGGGTGCTATCAGTACACTCATGACACCCAACTATACCTTTTCATCCCCCAGACATAAGCGTCAACTAAGGAAGGAATCTCCCCTCTGAATAAATGTCTTGGGGCAGGAACATGCTGGATGAGGGAAAACAGATTGAAACTGAATCCAGATAAGATGGAGGTGCTTGTTGTTGGAGGTCCTAATCCAGGTATGGAGATTTGTCAATTAGTCCTATATGGGATCACACTTCCCTTAAAGTCCTGTGTTCACAGTTTGGGGGTGCTCCTGGATCCGTCGCTCCAGATGTCAGATCAGATAGATGCGATGGCCAGGAGTGCCTATTATTAGCTTTGGTAGATACGCCAACTGTGTCCTTCCTGGAACCTGAAGACCTGAAAACTATGATACACTTGCTGGTAACTTCCTGTCTTGACTTCTGCAATGCGGTCTACAAAGGGTTACCCTTGCACCAAGTCCAAAAACTTCAATATGGCAGCTAGAGTAGTCACTGGAAGATCTAGAGGTGATCATATTAAACCTATATTAAAGTCTCTTCACTGGTTGCCTATTACTTTCTGGGCACAGTACAAGGTGTTGGTTATAACCTTTAAAGGCCTTCAGGGCTTGAGTGTAGCTTTCTCACAGGATCTCCTTCTCCCATACAATCTGCCCTAGACATTGAGGTCCTCTTGTAAAAACTTACTGCAGTCAGCAAAAACTAGGCTGGCTGCATTTACCCAGAGGACCTTCTCTCCTGTTGCTCCCAATTTATGGAATAGCCGGCCAGAAGAGATCCAATATTTCACAAGTCTTGAAAGGTTTAAAAAAGCAGTCAAGATGTATCTCTTCCGGCAGGCCTTTCCAGATTCCAGCAATCTCCTATTAATTTAATTAATCCTATTGATTTAATTAGTTGTCCAACAATTGCTCTAACTGCCTCTGCCCTGTTTTTAATAATTGTTTTAATAATAATAGCAAAGTACTTTTTTGACGGTATTTGAAACCTGAAAAAATACATAAAACATCTAAGAATAGTTTGGATCGGTGCTGGATGTGCGGAAATG
>NW_024823177.1:0-1714 GCF_019175285.1 Sceloporus undulatus
AAATAGGGTTCTAGAAGGCTTGTGGCTTTGACTGTTGGCTGCTTAGGAAGAAGAAGGGCTCCTTCTGGTTTTCCTTGGCAGGAAAGGGAAGGTGGGTGCCTTGAAATGGCAATGGGAGACCCTCAAATTTTATTCTTCTGTGAGAAGGATGGCTGAGGGGAAGAGCCCCCATTTTGGAGCCAAGGATGGGGGTCTGGAGGGTCTTCTGTAGGGAGGCAGCTTTGGGGGGTGGGAGCAAGGAAGCCCCCCTCCTCCTCTCCTCTTCTCTGGCTGCCAGGCCTCCTCTCCTCTCTTGGGAGTCTCTGTGGGGCCATGAGATTTTGGAAAGGGATCCAAGAGAATCAAAGGGAGGCTGGGACTAAGGAACCTCAGAATATGATCAAGATTGCAAGGTTCTTTCTGAGGAAGGAGAGGCAAACTAGGAGAGGCTGCAGCTGTTTGCTTTTGCCTGAGCCTCTGGGAAGGGCCCCTCTTCTCCTTTCTCCTTGGCTGTCTTCATGGAGGACAGACTCCTTTTCCCCTTTGGACTCAGTTTGCAGCAATGGCAGTGAGCTCAAGAGAAGGGGAGAAATGGCAGGAGGAGGAGGAAACTGTGGCATTTGAAGAGCAGCTGAAAAGGTGGAAGGGCAGAGGATGAACCAGGGGAGGGTCCCTGCCAAACTGGGAGAGTTGGAGGGTATGCAGAAGGAGCTGGGCCTGGAAATGGAGGAGGAGAAGGGGGCTTATAAAATGACCTCCATGGATGAGGAAGCTTGGCCCAGTCCATGACATACAATGGCACAGTGAAACGATGTCCATGTTGTAGGAGACAGTGTGGCCTAGTAGTTTGAGCATAGTGGAACTAGGACTCTGGAGATCACGGTTTGAATCCCAGCTCCAACATAGAAACTCTCTGGGGGATTGGGCAAGTCACACTCACTCAGCCTTAGGGGAAGGCAATGGGAAACATTAAATATAGACATTTGAATATTGCAAGTGCTATGGTTGTTGTTATTGGGTTGTTGTTGTTGTTATTGCTGTCTAACTATACAATATGATTTTATGTAGATTATTGGAAGACACATGAGTCCTACCCAGCCCTCCTCCTCTTGACATCTTTGAGAGTGATGAAGGCTGGAGCCAACCCTAGAACTCCAATCCTAGCCCCATTTTCTGGGAATTAAGAGGCTTTACAGGCCGCCACTTTTAGCGCCAGATCAGGCCATTGCAAACACGCTGCTTTTTGCAGCTCCTTTTTGCATTATGATAAGGCTACGCCGTGGCCCTGATATGGCCTTACTGTGGTGCAAAAAGGAGCTCCTTTCTGCGTCGGGGAAAAAAATGCCATATCCACCAACAGTGCAACTTTTCTGCACTTCTTTGGCATTGCGTCATCTGGATGTAGCGCCAGAGGAACGCCGTGACGTTACCTCTGATGTGGTGCAGTGTGCCTGCACTGGCTGCCTATTAGTTTCCAGGCAAAGTACAAGGTGTTGGTGATTACCTTTAAAGTCCTACATGGCTTGGGCCCAGAGTACTTGAGGGAACGCCTTCTTCCCTATTGTCTGCCCGCACACTAAGGTCCTCTGGAAGAAATCTACTACAGCCAAAAAAAAATCTAGGCTTAACATCTGTGTTCCAGAGGGCCTTTTCTACTACTGCTCCTAAACTATGGAATGACCTGCCAGAGGAGATCCATCACATTCCCACTCTGACAGCTTTTAAGAAAGCACTC
>NW_024823178.1:0-1714 GCF_019175285.1 Sceloporus undulatus
ATAGGGCTTCTCCCCCGTGTGGGTCCTTTGGTGTGAGCTTAGTGCTCCCCTCCTACTGAAGCTCTTTCCACATGCCATACATTTACATGGCTTCTCCCCTGTGTGGGTCCTTTGATGTCTGTTTAGATGTCCACTCCTACTGAAGTTCTTTTCACATTCCATGCATTTATAGGGCTTCTTCCCTGTGTGGGTCCTTTGATGTGAGTTTAGATCTCCACTTTGACTGAAACTCTTTCCACATTCCATGCACTGATATGGCTTCTCTCCCGTGTGGGTCCTTTGATGGGAATGCAGATGTCCATTATGTGAGTCCTGCAATATTGGGGGGGGGGGAGAGCAGGAGATAAATAGAATAATGATGATGTAAGCCACTTTGAGAGCCTTTATGGCTAAAGAGCAGGGTAGAAAGATTTTAGATAAATTCATAAATAAATAAATAAATGAAGAAAATAAAAATAAAAAATCTAACTCAGACTCCTTCCACCTTGAACCTGATATTACAACCTACTGAGGCCTGCTGTGACACCTTCCATGATTACTTTGCAGATAGACTCTCTTGAATAAGGGCCGACTTCGATGCCAGCTTTAATACAGAAACAACAAGAGAGGTGTCCAGCAACTCTGTTAATGAGGTTAATTTGGATCAATTTCAGTCTCTGAGTACTGATGACTAAGACAAGCTGATTGGAAAGGTTAAAAAGACCACTTGCCCTCTCGACCCCTGCCCCTCATGGCTGGCCATCCAGGGAAAGGCGGCAACTATGAGTTTACTAAGATCAATAATTAATGCCTCCCTCAGGGAAGGCTGCTTTCCAGCCAGTTTAAAACTGGCTGTGGTCAAACCCATTTTTAAAAAGCCTTCCCTCGATCCCCTGGAGATATCTAACTACCAGCCAGTCTCTCTTCTATCATTTTTGGGCACGGTGATTGAGAGGACAATTGCTAACCAACCCCAAGCAATCTTGGATGACACCAATTATCTTGATCCATTTCAAACTGGCTTCAGGTCACGATTTGGAGTTGAGACGGCCACAGTTGCCTTGGTCGATGATCTCTGTCTGGGCATCAACAGGGGAAGTGTGGCCCTGTTGGTGCTCTTGGACCTCTCAGCGGCCTTCAATACCATAGACCATGGCATCCTTCTGGAACGCCTGAGAGGGTTAGGAATTGGGGACACTGCTCTGCAGTAGTTCCGGTCCTATCTCTTAAGCAGGTTCCAGATGGTGTCCCTTAGCAACAGTCCGGCCAAGAAAGAGCTCAAATCGGGTGTCCCTCAAGGAGCAATACTGTCGCCAATGCTATTCAACATTTACATGAAGCCGCTGGGTGAGATCATCTGGAGACTGCTTCAATATCCAAGGAAGGCATCTCCTGTCTGAATGACTGCCTGAAGTCAGCAATGGATTGGATGAGGGAAAATAGACTTCAACTGAATCCAAATAAAACGGAGGTACTCGCTATAGGCAATCCCAATCCAGGTATGGTGATAAGCTTTCCAGTTCTGGACGGGGTCACACTTCCCCTAAAGGACTATGTCCGTAGCTTGGGGTACTCCTGGATTCGTCGCTCCAGCTGTCATCCCAGGTGGAGGCAACAGCCAGGAGCACCCATTATCAGCTCCGCCTGATTCACCAGCTGTGATCCTTCCTGGAACAGGAAAACCTAGAAACGGTTGTACATTCACTGGTAACCTCTCGTCTCGATTTCTGCAATG
>NW_024823179.1:0-1714 GCF_019175285.1 Sceloporus undulatus
CCCTTTGTGTGCCTCAGATTCTTCAATAACGTGACCAGGAATGTTTCTACCTGATCTTTTTCAATAAACGTTCTGATTTACCTGAAGTTTGTTGTGGATAATTGGTCAGAACAATCCCAAGTCTCACAGAAAGAAGAAAGAGAGAAAGGCCACATGCTAGATGGATAGACTCTATTAAAGAGGCCACCGGTATGAAATTGCAGGAACTAAGCAGAGCAGTGGAGGGCAGGGACTCTTTGAAATGTCTCATCCATGGGGTCACCGTGGATCCAGATTGACTTGAGGGCAGTTAACAACAACAGACTACACCTTTTTGCTTCTTTTCCATCTCTAAGATATTATTTTTCAGTTGCAGTGATAAAAACATTGCAAGTACAATTGTGCCATAAATTTGCTTAAGGGACTTATGATATAGTTTGCGTAAATATCCTGAGGGCACTAGATCCTGTCTGGGTGCCAAACAGGGTCAGCCCTGGTTAGTAGTTGAATGGGAGACTGCCAAGGAGCATGAGATGCTGTCAGTTATTTCAGAGGAAAGAACTGGCAAAACCACCTCTGAATATTCCTTGCCTAACAAAATCTTGTCAGATTCATGGGGTTACCATAAATTGACAGATTACTTCAAGGTGTGCACACACACATACAGACACACTCACCTGTGATATAGGCATTTACAACTTTTGTACTTTGGCCATATCATGAGAAGACATCACTCACTAGAAAAAACAGTAATATTTGGTAAGATAAAATATTGGTAAGATAGTTCCTAATTGGCAAAAGAGTCAGGCAAGGCTGCATACTATCACTCTGTCTTTATGCTGAAAATATCGTACACAGAGCAGGCTGAGACTCAGAGGCAGAAGGAGTGAAGATAGAATTCTAACAACCTACAATATGCAGAAACCAAGCTGGAATCAACCTGGAACAATTACTGAAGAAGGTCAAGGAGAAAAGTGCCTAAGAAGGAATAATAATAATAATAATAATAATAATAATAATAATAATAATAATAATAATAATATTTATTTGTATACCGCCCTCTGGCAAACCAATCCGGGTGGTTAACAACAGTAAAATATAAAATATGACAATTAATGCTGACCCTTAAGGAAACAAAAATAATGACCACAGAGAAACTACAAGAATAAATAATGAGGAAATTGAAATAGTCAAGGAATTCTCATATCATGTATCAAATATTGATCAAATCATGGACTGCGGCCAAGAAATTACAAGAATAGGAATGGGAAGGACAGCTATGAAAGAAATGGTGGGGATCTGAAAGTGTAAAGATATAACTCTGAATACCAAAGTAAAGATTGTTCCATCGCTACCTATGGAGTTAAGATGTGGTGCTGGAGAAAAATGTTGAGAATAGCCACACACACACCTCCACGACAGAGGAACTGGAGTGGGGATGGGCTGTTTGCTGCCCTCCCTTGGGATGAGACTGGCCACTTTAAACAATGCCACAGCAATTATGCCATGGTGCAAAGTCGGGGGGGAGAGATACAGGTGGTTTGCACTGGCCGCCCCCTAGGGTTTCACTGTGCCTTCCGCATCAACCCACTTGCCTGCTGATGGCATAGTGTAAAGTTTTCTTGGTCACTTAGGGGCCATTTAAGAATTTTTCCCTTTTCCACAGGTGTTTTGCCTACTCCATACTATGTCCAGTTGGCACATGGGAAATTGGCTTGGGTGGAATTTAAATAGG
>NW_024823180.1:0-657 GCF_019175285.1 Sceloporus undulatus
AAACAAAAACTTGAAACAAGCTGGACAAGGTAATTGTTGCATGGATTAATAATTGGTTGACTGGCCCAACCCAAAGTGTGCTCAGCAGTGGCTTATTTTCGTCCTGGAGAGAAGTGTCCAGTGGGGCTCTGTCCTGGGCCTAGTGCTATTCAACATCTTTATCAAGGACTTGGATGACACAATTTGGGGCATACTTATCAAATTTGCAGATGAAATCAAACTTGGAGGACTAGCTAATACTCCAGAGGACAGGATCAAAATTCAAAAGGGCCTGAACAGACTACAAAGCTGGGCCAAAGCTAACAAAATGAAATTCAACATGGCGAAATGTAAGGTACTGCACTCAGGACGGAAAAATAAAATGCACAGATATAGGATGGGGGACACCTGGCTGAATGAAAATACGTATGAAATGGATCTAGGAGTTCAAGTAGACCACAAGTTGAAAATGAGTCAACAGTGTGACATGGCAGCTAAAAACGCCAATGCAATTTTAGGCTGCATCAGTAAAAGTATAGTATCTAGATCAAGGGAAGTAATAGTGCCACTCTATTCTGCTTTGGTCAGGTCCCACCTGGAATATTGTGTCCAGTTCTGGGCACCACAATTAAAAAAGATGTTGACAAGTTGGAAAATGCCCAGAGGAGGGCGACTAAA
>NW_024823180.1:757-1713 GCF_019175285.1 Sceloporus undulatus
TAAAAAGGCCAATGCAATTTTAGGCTGCATCAATAGAAGTATAGTATAGTATCTAGATCAAGGGAAGTAATAGTGCCACTCTATTCTGCTTTGGTCAGGTCCCACCTGGAATATTGTGTCCAGTTCTGGGCACCACAATTAAAAAAGATGTTGACAAGTTGGAAAATGCCCAGAGGAGGGCGACTAAAATGGTGAAGGGTCTGGAAACCATGAAACCCTATGAGGAATGACTAAGAGAGCTGGGGATGTTTAGCCTGGAGAAGAAAAGGTTAAGAGGTGATATGATACCCCTGTTTAAATATTTGAAGGGATGTCATATTGAGGAGGGAGCTAGCCTATTTTCTGCTGCTCCAGAGAACAGGACCCGGAACAATGGATGCAAGTACAGGAAAAGAGATTCCACCTCAACATTAGGAGGAACTTCATGACAGAAAGGGCTGTTCGACAGTGGAACAGACTCCTTCCTCGGAGTGTGGTGGAGTCTCCTTCCTTAGAGGTCTTTAAGCAGAGGCTGGATGGCCATCTGTCAGGGATGCTTTGATTGAGAGTTCCTGCATGGCAGTGGTTAGACTGGATGGCCTTAGCAGTCTCTTCCTACTCTAGGTTTCTAGGATTCTATGATTCTGAGATCACAATGGGACACTCTCAATCCTTCCACAAGGAGCATCAGCTTGAGGTCGCAACAGGCCAATCTCAATCCTTCAGGTAAAGAGCACCACTGAGAAGTCACAATAGTCCCCTCTCAATCCTTCAGGTAAGGAACATCAACCTGAAGTCACAATGGGCCAGGCTTAATCCTTCAGGTAAAGAACAACAGCCTGAGGTCACAACAATAGTACCGTCTCATTTCTTCAGAGAAGGAACACCACTCTGAACTCATAATAGTCCCATCTCAATCCTTTGAGCATGGAGCATCAGCATGAGGTTGCAGTGTAAACCCAGTTAAAACAGCCCCC
>NW_024823181.1:0-804 GCF_019175285.1 Sceloporus undulatus
AATCAGCAGTAGCAGAATATGCCACAAACCACCCTGGGCATAAAATACTATTAGAAAACACTAAAATTCTGGACCGTGCCAACCACTACCATGTCAGGATGCACAGGGAAGCCATTGAAATCCACAAACACCTGGACAATTTCAACAGGAAATAAGAAACCCTTAAATTAAACAAGGTTTGGCTACCAGTCCTGAAAGACAGCAAGATAAAGACTCAACAAATGCAAATGAGAACTCTCCCAGCAGACAATGAGCACTATCAAGCAGACATTAATCCTCTTGTGCAGACCCTCACACCCTGAGGCCTGCCATTAGCAACAGACAATATACATGCAAATCACTCCTGCCTTTCCAGGTAACACAAAATATATAGCCATAGAATCATGGAATCATAGAGTTGGAAGAGACCACAAAGGCCATCCAGTCCAACACCCTGCCATGCAGGAAACCTAAATCAAAGCATTCCTGATAGATGGTCATCCAGCCTCTGCTTAAAGACCTCCAAAGAAGGAGACTCCACTACACTCCAAGGGAGTTTGTTCCACTGTCAAACAGCCCTTACTGTCAGGAAGTTCCTCCTAATATTGAGATGGAATCTCTTTTCCTGCAGCTTGGATCCATTGTTCCTGGTCCTGTTCTCTGGAGCAGCAGAAAACAAGCTTGTCCCTCCTCAATGTGACACCCCTTCAAATATTTAAACAGGGCTATCATATCACCTCTTAATCTTCTTTTCTCCAGGCTAAACATCCCCAGCTCCCTAAGTCGTTCCTCATAGGGCATGGTTTCCAGACCTTTCACCATTTA
>NW_024823181.1:904-1713 GCF_019175285.1 Sceloporus undulatus
TTGTTCCTGGTCCTGTTCTCTGGAGCAGCAGAAAACAAGCTTGTCCCTCCTCAATGTGACACCCCTTCAAATATTTAAACAGGGCTATCATATCACCTCTTAATCTTCTTTTCTCCAGGCTAAACATCCCCAGCTCCCTAAGTCGTTCCTCATAGGGCATGGTTTCCAGACCTTTCACCATATCAGTCACCCTCCTTTGGACATGCTCCAGTTTCTCAACATCCTTTTTAAATTGTGGTGCCCAGAACTGGGCACAATATTCCAGGTGGGGCATGACCAAAGCAGAATACAGTGGCACTGTTACTTCTCTTGAGCTAGACATTATACTTTTATTGATGCAGCCTAAAATTGCTTTGGCCTTTTTAGCTGCTGCATTACACTGTTGACTCATGTTCAACTTGTGGTCTACTTGGACTCCTAGATCCCTTTCACTTGTAGTCTCATTCAGCCAGGTGTCCCCCATCCTATATCTGTGCATTTTATTTTTCTGTCCTAAGTGCAGTATTTTACATTTCTCTGTGTTGAATTTAATTTTGTTAGTTTTGGCCCAGCTTTCTAATCTATTAAGTTCATTTTGAATTTTGATCCTGTTGTCAGGGGTATTAGCTACTCCTCCTAATTTGGTGTCATCTGCAAATTTGATGAGTATGCCCCCAATTCTGTCATCTAGGTCATTGATAAAGATGTTGAATAACACAGGCCCCAGGACAGACCCCTGTGGGACCCCACTGGTCCCCTCTCTCCAGGATGAAAATAGACCATGGTATCCTTCTGGGACGCCTGGCAGAGGTGGGAATCGGGGGCACTGC
>NW_024823182.1:0-1713 GCF_019175285.1 Sceloporus undulatus
TGGACTGCTTTATCTACCTGCCTATCTGTTACCCTGAACCTCGGACCATCTGACAATTCTTCTGGTAAACCCTTTTGATAAAGCTACTGCAACTCTCCAGGACTGTGTAGCTTACACTGACTTTGCTGTGCTGGGAGGGGGTTGTTTGTTTGAAAACTAGCTGTCTTATCAGCCCTTTGGCTGCTTTCCCGGACAGCGGCAGGACCGAGCTGGGGCCAGTCCTGCCGCTTCCGCTGGCCGGATGGAGCCCGCGGGCCGGGGATTGCTGATCCCTGATCTAGACGCTATACTTCTATTGATGCATCCTAAAATCGCATTGGCCTTGTTAGCTGCCGCATCGCACTATTGACTCATGTTCAACTTGTGGTCTACTTGGAATCCCTTTCACACGTAGCATTTTATTTTTCCGCCCTAAGTGCAGTACCTTACATTTCTCCCTGTTGAAGTTCACTTTGTTAGCTGTGGTCCAGCCTTCCAGTCTGTTCAATTTTGATCCTGTCCTCTGGAGTATTAGCTATCCCTCCCAATTTGGTGTCATCTGCAAATTTGATAAGTATGCTCCCAATTCTGTCCTCCAAGTCATAAAGATGTTGAACAGTACTGGCCCCAGGAAAGAGCCCTGTGGGACACCACTGGTCTCTTCTCTCCAGGATGAAAAGGAGCCATTGTTGAGCACCCTTTGGGTTCGGCCGGTCAACCAATTACAAATCCATATAACAGTTACTTTGTCTAGCCCACATTTTACAAGCTTGTTTGCAAAAATGTCATGGGAAACCTTTTCAAAGGCCTTACTGAAATCAAGACATATTATATCCACAGCATTCCTTTCATCTAACAAGCTGGTAACTTTATCAAAGAACGAGATATGATTTGTCTGGCATGACTTCTTTCTCTGAAACCTGTGTTTTTTTGTGATTATGGCATTGCCTTCTAGATGTTCACAGACTCTCTGTTTAATGATCTGCTCCAGAATCTTTCCTGGAATTGATGTCAGACTAACTGGATGTTAATTGTTCTTTCTTCCCCTTTTTGAAGATGGGGACAACGTTTGCCCTCCTCCAGTCTGCTGGGACTTCTCCTGTTTTCCAGGAGTTTTCAAATATGATTGCCAATGGCTTCAATATTACATTTTCCAGTTCTTTTAATACCCTTAGATGGAGTTCATCTGGTTCTGGAGACTTAAATTCATTTAGATTAACAAGGTATTCCTCTACTATCTCTTTACTTATTCTGTGCTGAAATTCCCCTATTCTGTCCTCTGCTCCATTATCCTCAGGTTGAGCACCCTTTGCCTTTTCTGAGAAGACTGAGGCAAAGAAAGTGTTGAGTAATTCTGCCTTTTCTCTGTCTTCTGTTAGCATTTTGCCATCTTCTCCACGCAGTGGCCCTACCATTTCCTTCTTCTTCCTTTTGCTGCGGACTTATCCAAAAAAAGCCCTTTTTGTTGTTCTTAACTTTTCTAGCAAGCCTGAGTTCATTCTGTGCTTTGGCTTTTCTGACTTTATCTCTATACATGCTTGCTATTTGTTTGAATTCCTCTTTGGTGATTTCCCCCTTTTTGTATTTCTTATACATGTCCCATTTAAAACTTAGCTGAGTTGAAAGTTCCTTAGTCATCCCTCCTGGGTTCTTGAGTCATCTCCCATTTCTCTTTCTCACTGGAACTGTTTTAAACTGTGCCTTCAGTATCTCCCTTTTGAGAAACTCCCATCC
>NW_024823183.1:0-1713 GCF_019175285.1 Sceloporus undulatus
ATGCCATGCCACACCACATGCAAATACCCCATTGTTTTCAATGGGGTACGAGTATACGTGTGTTTTCCTTATGCATTAGGGGGGAAGGGGTCAGGAACAGATCCCCTACGTAAGGGAAGAGCCCACTGTATACATAATTTGAAGACAAAATTTGCATGCTATCTATCCTGAGGATTGCGGATCTCCCTGATATATCAGATTCCACAGTCTGCTGCTCTGTGATGTTTGGTTTGGGGAACTTCTGACGATGTTCAAGGGAAAGTATATTGATGTTGACAGCTCCCAACATCCCCAGCTGGTAAGACCAATGTGCATGCTGACTAGGGAGGATGAAAGTTGCATCTCAACACATCTGTTGGTTGGTGTGTCAGGTAAGGCTGCCCTAAGCTGTCATTAAGATGCTTTCCCTTGAACATCCAGTAAGAAAGTACGGTAAGCAACTCAGGCTCTCTTTGCTGCTTTCCAAACTCATCTCCAGTCAAAATGCATGTCTCATTTCTCATCAGTTGGGGTTATTTATCTTTCTTTAGCTTTAGTTGTCAGTCAACAAGCCCCTGACAACCTTGAGTGACTGTAGCAAGGATTGCTTGGATTCCCTACTTTGATCTAAATTACAGAGGTCAGAAGAGTTTGGGGGGAAGGAAAGATGATGGGGAATGCCTGGAATGTCATGTAATTTTAGTCTTAGATCTTTAAACTATGCTCTGCATACCCCCGTTTGTCTGTCTATCTGTCTCTGGATGCATTTTTGCTGGTGTATTTACCTTCTTGTTGTGTTTCAAGTTTCTTCTTTGGAGAAGATTAGGCAAACAGCAAATAGGTCATTATCCTCCCTGTCAATGATTTCATACTAAAACACTCTGCACCACTTTTGACTGACCCTGAAACTATGCTTCATGTTTAACCTTGATAGCAGTCCTCCCAGGTTGGTTCTTGGACACTGTAAGATAGTACAAATATCTACCAGTCCATAGGACTACAGTGACACCAAATTCACAGTGAATGCTTCTTGGTATGGATCACCTGTTGCGTTTGCACTTTTTGTGTCATCTGTCTTCAGGTCCAAAATACAACACAGAAATAATCCAGTTTGAAAAATGACAAAGATGTAGTTTCTGGAGCTTTGAAAGGTATCCATGATTTTGCCTCTACCTCTGTCTTTGGCCATGATCCTCCATTGTGCAGGCAGAGCATAACACTCTGCTCATGTGGGTCTCTGTATCTTTCCCATCCCTGGAAGACAACATTGAAGAGCTGAGGAGGGGGGGGGAGATGCCATAGCAGTTTACTGTCCAAGGAAAGGATGTTGGGGGGGGGGGGGCAGGCGGACAGCATCCAAAGCTGGGGAAGACAGCTGAGGTCACCCTCCCAGATCATTAACATCTTGCTAGAGCTCCAGGAGGGTGAGTTCAGTTATCTTCTTTAGAATATAGAACTGCAGCCAGGGAGAGGTTGGGCACATTCGTCTTGGGCATCTCCCTCCACCATCTCCCACCACTCAGTAAGTGGCTATTGCTGTGGGTTATAGCTCTTACTAAGGCATGTTACAGACTGCCAAAATAAAGCTGCTTCGGGTCTCTTTGGAGGTATGCTGTTTAAATGATGCATGGGTCCTAAGAGTCCGGAGGTCGCACCAAAGCCACGCTCCAGTCCTAAGGACTAGAGTGCAGCTTTGGTGCAGCTTCTGGATTCTTAGGATGCATGCATCATTTA
>NW_024823184.1:0-1713 GCF_019175285.1 Sceloporus undulatus
CCAAACCCCAGCAGGGCCCAAAATGTTGTTGTTGTTGTTAATAATAATACTCCATTGTATATAATGGGATTTGAGCATCCATGGATTTTGCTCTTCATGGGAGCCCTGGTAGCAAACCCCAGCAGATACCAAGGGCCCACATTAATAATAATAACAACAACAACAACAACAACAATAATAATATCTCATTGCATATAACGGGACTTGAGCATCCATGGATTTTGCTATTCACAGGGGTCTTGGTACCAAAAACCAGTGGATACCAAGAGCCAATAATAATAATAATAATAATAATAATAATAATAATAATACCCCATTGTATATAATGGGACTTGAGCATCCACAGATGTTGGTACCTATGGGGGTCCTGGTACTAAACCCCAGCGGATACCAAGAGCCCATAATAATAATAACAACAACCCATTATATATAATAGGACTTGAGCATACACAAATTTTGGTCCTGGAACCAAAACCCCAGTGGATACCAAGGGCCCATTGTACGTTTGAAAGCGGTTTCCCACTCCCTTCCTAACAGTAAAAGCCATTCAACAGTGGAAGAGTGTAATGGGCTCTGTCAGGTGTTTTGATTGTGTCTTCCTGCATGGCAGAGGGTTGGACTGGATGACCTCTGGGAGTCCCTTCCAACTCTAGGATTCTATGATTCTTGCTTAGAGGCTTGGCCACTGCTCAAGGCTAAGTCTAGGTAGGACTTACTGTTTGGAGTCTCCTTCAGGCGGGTCCCTTCCACTTTGCCGTCGCCGCCAATGCGCAGGAAGAAATGGTTGGTGGAATACAGCCGCCTCCAGCGCACATCGCCCTCCAAGTGGTGGTAACTCCGGATGTGCCTGCCACTCCCCAACCCCAAACTTTTGCCACCTAGTTGCAAAGCCGTGTCTTGGTACCCACATGCCAATGGCGTGAGAAGAAGAATTGCCAAGGAGACTCCCAAAATATTCCTGATGTGGGGATGCCACTGACCCATCACAGTCCAAGTGGAGTGCCAGGGGTGCCAAAGCGACCATGTGGCTTCAAAGGACACATTGGCCAAAACTTTAGGACAAAGCCATGGATTCGAGGCCTAGCTTTTGGCCAAACTGACCACCCAGGCATAGTGTCATTGTAGGAAAGGTCCAAAGAGAGATGTTTTGCAAGCGAGCGAAGATCTTGCAAGTTGCTGGATCCCTGAAAAGTGCAAGAGTTGATGCTCCAAAGTGTCGACCTTTTTCCTTGAGGACTAGCGCCTTGAAGCGTCTTGTCGAATCCTTGAAGTGGAACTCTGGGCCTCCTTTTATTTTATTTTACTTTATTTTATTGGCTTCCAGTTGAAGATGCTGCCAGTTGGGCAGGATGGAAAGGCACACGCCTCTGGCTTCAGGTCAGACTGAGCAAGTGTGCCATGGGGAAGGCAAGGCAATGAGGAATGCTCAGGAGGAGAAGGATTTGCAAAGCTTCCCTCTCCGCCAATGGCTAAGCCCCAAAGGTGGAGCAAGGCCTGGGTGGATCCTTTCTCATCCAGAGTCATCAGATGTTTGGAGTCTTACGCATGGATCCCTTCTGTTGACAGGAGGATGGATGCTGCAACCATCTCCCTCCATTCTGCACCATCCAAATGACTTGTTGTTTTTAACATTTGCATTATTTTGGAGGAATTGGAACAGAAGGAGAGCCGGGCTGCTGGACCCAACCATGGCCAGTCCAAAGCATGACAAGC
>NW_024823185.1:0-1713 GCF_019175285.1 Sceloporus undulatus
GAATCATGATAAAATAATATATTCCATAATTGATTTTCTATCTTTTTTTAAAAAAAAAAACATTTACAATTTCGCCCAGATTTTTGCCCTACATTTGGCACAAATCACTACCACCACCAACAAAGAAGCTGTGTGTGTATGCTTGTGTGTGTGTATGTGTGTATATATATATTTATGTGTGTATATGTGTGAGTGTATGTGTGTGTATATATATATATATATGTTTGTTTGTGCGTGTGTCTGTATGTATGTGAATCTGTATGTGTGTGTGTATGTGTGTATATATATGTGTGTGTATGTATGTGAGTATGTGTATATATGTGTGTGTGTGTGTCTGTATGTATATATAAATGTGTTTGTATGTATGTGAGTATGTGTATATATGTGTGTATATATGTGTGTGTGTGTGTCTGTATGTATGTATATGAGTGTGTGTATGTGTGTATATATGTGTGTGTGTGTGTGTGTATGTGTGTGTATATATATGTATGTGAGAGAGAGAGAGAGAGATAGGGAGAGAAGGAGGGAGAGAGCGCTCGCTGGCCAGGCTGCTCTGCAGAAGGTGCAGCAGGGAAGGAGAGGGAAGGAGAGAGAGATCTCCAATGGAGCCCCGGTTGCCCTGAAAGCGGAAAGGGACACCAGAAGGAAATGGGGCAAAATACCAGCAGGGCATCATGGGAGATTTGCAACCCGGGGGGTCTTGCGATGCTCTTCCAGAGCAACAGC
The DNA here is from genome assembly GCF_019175285.1 of Sceloporus undulatus. Lineage (NCBI taxonomy): Eukaryota > Metazoa > Chordata > Lepidosauria > Squamata > Phrynosomatidae > Sceloporus > Sceloporus undulatus. The sequence continues at coordinate 727 of NW_024823185.1, forward strand.
AGGTTGGAATTCCACACCAGCACAAACAGCAGTGGATTCGAATCCAGCTTGAATGCAGATCCTGTCAATCCACTTTTTAATGAACTCTCCAAAATGAGCTGCCAGTAAGGATTCAGTTCGCAAGCGCGGAAGGAAGACACAAGGGACTCCCATTGAAAGCAACCGGGTGTGAAAATACGTGTTAATTAGGAGGTGAATTTGCATCCCTCAATCCGCACTCACCCTCGTTCTGAGCAGGAAAAACCCGGTTTGATAAGGTCCATCCTTCTTATCTTTACCCATTGCTGCAAGACGAGGGACAGCTGCTTCTTTTCTGGGGGGAAAAAGGGGCATGATATTTATACATCTCTCAGAGACCTGCTTCATCCACCTCTTGCCGAGAAACGAGTTCAAATTCTCTTTCTAAACTAACTAATGGATAGACCAAAGACGACAAGGCATTTTATCCTCATCAACTGGGTTCCATGGGATGAATTCTTCTCATGGCCTGGACTAGCACTAATAAAGCACCATTCTGTAGGATTACCAGATTAAAAACTGGAGAGAGAGCAGCTGTATCTTTAATGGTTGTGCAAATGATAAGATTTCAGATGTCGCTTGTCATGCAATGCAACCAGGGAACCAGCAACATCTGCTGAAATTCTCCCTTCTATACAACCTCTAAAGGCGCATTAACTATGGAATAGGAGCTGTATTATGGCCATAGATCAGCACAGATTAATAGGGAAGATGCACAATAAAAGAAGGTAAAACAGAATTTAAAAACAGTGTTTAAAGTATCCTTTCATTTCATTAACTATTTCTGGTTTTCCGCCTGGGAATACTACTATTGTGCCACTAACCTGGAAAAATAGAGCCGTGTCGTCCGTAGAATCAATATAATCAATATAATACTATAAATAGAATAAACAAATAAATAGGATCAGTCTGTAGAGAGATATTGCAGCACCTTTGAGACTCACTGAAAGAGAGAGATTGGCAGCATGA
>NW_024823186.1:0-1713 GCF_019175285.1 Sceloporus undulatus
CCGGTTTGCTCCTCAAGGGAGCCAAAGTGAACAAACCATGTGGCTCCTTCGCGGAACAAAAAGAACCCACAAAAAGCAGGTTCTTCTTGTGGCGTCCATCGCGTCAAAATGCCAGTGCCCGTGTGTACAGGGCACTGCCATTTTGATGCCCCCATCACGCGCTAGGAGTGAGGCCGGTATGGACACAACGTTCTCGACCAACCCCTGGCACGTGAAGGGGGCTGTGCAAAGGCCCATTTAAATCAGGCCAGAGTCAGAAATTCAGCATTTAAGTCAGAACTGCCCTCCCCAAGCCAAATAATACATTAAAACCCCAAAACCGAAAACTCCACCCTCTTCCAAACCTAGCCACCACCTCCAGTTCCCACAGTCAATGGCCCACAGGTAACAAGGCTACCTTTGTCATTCCCAGAAACTAGTCCGCTTTCTGTTAATACCTTTCCCCCAACTTTCTTCAGCTAACATCCCACACAATCCAAAGGCTATCAATCAAATAACTATTCTAGCCAGTTGCAACAAATCCCACCCTCTATCTAGCAACCCATTCCACAACCCATAATCCCCAGTCAAATTTATAAACTAAAGCAATGATCTACACTAATAGCAATTACAGTAAATAGCAATTAAGAGCTAATAGCAATTAAAAGCTAAAATTAAGAAAATATAACTTTAAAACATAAAGACACATGGACAGACAAACCTAACACACAAATCACAAGGGCATTTCCTTATCACCACAGGAATAAAAATATATTCTTTGTATTCCTTCTTCACAAAAATAATGTTAGTTCATTTCTGGGATTTTTGTGGCTTCTTTCCTGTGTGGGCTTTCTGATGTCTTACTAGGTCTGACTTTGAAGAAAAACATTTCCAACAATGCTGGCATTTGTATGGCTTCTCTCCTGTATGGACTCTCTGATGTGTCACTAGGTTTGACTTCCAAGAAAAACATTTCCCACAATGCTGGCATTTGTATGCCTTCACTCCTGTGTGGATTCTCTGATGTCTCACTAGGTATGACTTCCAAGAAAAACATTTACCACAATGCTGGCATTTGTATGGCTTCACTGCTGTGTGAACTCTCTGATGTTTCACTAGGTTTGATTTCAAAGCAAAACATTGTCCACAATGCTGGCATTTGTTTGGCTTCTCTCCTGTGTGGACTCTCCGATGCATGACCAGGGCTGACTTGTAAGCATATTTTTTCCCACAGTGCTGGCATTTATGTGACTTCTTTCTTGTGTGGACTCTCTCATGACTCACAAGTTCTTCTGTAAACAAGGACAATGACAGACAAGACTGAATCTCAGCATTAAGAGAGGAAGGTGTTACCCCAAGATTTAGTCCCACGTTCACCCCTCCCTATGTGAAATTAGATTTATATAGTTGGTGTGAGTGACCATAGCACAACCCTGTTCTGGATGCCCTTAATCCATATAATGATTGTATCCTTACTTCTAGGAGCTAGCAAAGAAGACATTGTAGGGGAACTGCCATAAGGAAATCAGTGGAAGCAGATAGTCAGACAGTTGAAAAATATTCCAATGAATACATGTAAAAATACTTTTATTGAAAAGTGGCATCATTTCCTGTGAGACTGCCATTGAGTGTTGAGTCAGAGCACATGGCATGATGCAAGTTAACTGCAGAGGATGCTTCATGCTGCGTGGCACCAGGAGATGACTCACAACCAATACATTATACAGCTCACAT
>NW_024823187.1:0-1713 GCF_019175285.1 Sceloporus undulatus
GTTCCTTCCCCACCACCATTACTTCTAAAAATTTGTCTGGTAATATATCTGATTCATTTAGTATTCTTTTTGTTTTGTTCACAAATTTATAATGTATTCACTTGGTTTTGGAATTCAAAGTTACAGCTGTGTTAGTCTGTAAGATCAATATGTAGAGAGATCTTGTAACACCTTTGAGACTACCTAAAAGAAAGAAGTTGATAGCATGAGCTATCATAGACTAAAGTCTACTTCCTCAGATGCATTTGGTGGAGTGGAAGCCAGGGACAGACATATATATGCCATTGGTATGTGAGACTGTCAGTTCAGATTCAAAATCCTTTGTTTATGGAAGTGGCAAGTCCAGTGAAATTGCAGGTCCAGATTTAACTATGGTCATTTGTGAACAAAAGCATTGGGAACTAGCCTTTGTATGTGGAAATGAAGTGGCAAGTCCAGTTTGGCATTGAAAATTAGCCTGTAGGTGAAGAGAATAGATGAGTGTAGGATGCCCCCATGAGGATGGGGACAGATAGTTCTGAAATGTGAATAGTGTGCCAGGAAGCCATTATCTTTGTTCTATCCATTGCTGATGGACTGGAGTCTGTAGATGAACTCCAATTCTGCGGTTTCTATTTCTAATCTGTCTTTGTAGTTCTTTTGTTCAAGGACCACTTTTCAGAGGTCTGAGATAGAATGCTCAGGGAGACTGAAATGGTCTGCCACCAGTTTTTGTGTATTCCTATTCCCAGTGTCTGAGTTATGTCCATTTATCCTCTGGCACAGGGACTGGCCTGGTTGTCCGATGAAGAGTGCTGATGGGCATGGATGACATAGTATGGCATAGATCACATTGGAGAATGAGCACATGAAAGTCCCTCTAATATTGTGGGTGATGTCATTATGTCTTGTACAGTGCATCTGCGTCATACATGGGTGTGCTATATGAAGCTTTGAGCATATGCTCAAAGCCACAAGGGAGTGTGTGGGGCACAAAGAAGGGCGCGTCCCATTCGCATGAATGGGGCGCACACCTGTGGTGCGTGCACGCCGCCGCACGGCCACATGCATGAGCCCCATTCAAGCGAATGGGGCTTGAGCATGCACAACATTCGGCTTATGCGAGAGGGGGGTCCAGAACAGATCCCCCGCATAAGCCGAGGGCACACTGTAATAACCTCTCCTGGATAAATGTGCTAGCATCTTGGTTTGTGACAAGGCTTAGTACCTTTATCTCCATCTGTGTCATGTGTCTTCCTGTAGGTAAGCACCTGTTTGAGATTTGGAGGCTGTAGGTGAATAAAGGTCTGCCATTAAGAGTTCTTGAAAGAGTGGCATTATTGTCCCGAATGGGTTGTAGTTCATTGATGATGCACCTGAGTAGTCCCAGCAGGGAGTTGTATGTGGGGTTGTATCAGTTTCTCTCTTCTGTCTATCTTATAATAGATCAGTCCTGGGTACAAGTCTTGCCTTGTTTCTTTCTTTGTTTATTTGTTTCATGTGGTGGGTACAGTAATCTGAGTATTCTTGTTGTAATTCCTTGAGTTTGGCATCCCTGCCTTGTGGGTCTGAGGAGATGTGATTGTATTGGAGGGCTTGGCTGTAGACTATGAATCTGGTGGTTTGTTCAGAGTGGAAACTGGAGGCATGTAAGTATGTGTAGTGGTTGATGGGTATAGTGTGGTGCTGTCCGGGATTGCTGCCAGCAATCTCTGACTTATGCTGATAACCAAG
>NW_024823188.1:0-1713 GCF_019175285.1 Sceloporus undulatus
TGTATAGCCATTTTAGTAAACTCTATGGAGCTACAAATGCAGAGCATCACTCTTTTTTTGATTTAAAAACTACCTATCTGCCTCAATGGCCCCCGGTTTCAGAGTCTGAGATAAAAAAGCTGATTACAGCTCTGGCATTGAATAAAGCCCCAGGAGAAAATATGATGCCCCCAGAAATACTATATAGAAACTTTTCTGAATGGTGGGCTCCAATATTGGCTAAGGTCTTTACCCAAATCAATAATATTGGGATAACTCCAGTAGGCTGGAAACAGAGCGTAGTTGTCCCCATAGATAAGAAGGGAGATAAGCAAGATCCTAATAACTATCGGCCCATAAGCCTTCTGGACGTGGATTCTAAGCTATATAGTAGATATGTATCTATTAAATAGACTGGAGGGTTGGGAATTTAATAACCAGATGATTTATCCTGAACAAGCTGGATTCAGGGAAGGCCAGAGTACTTTTGACCACTGTTTGACTCTTTATTATTTAGCCCAGAAAGGAATCGAAGGCCCTACAAAACATCTGTTTGTTGCCTTTATTGATCTAGCAGCAGCTTTTGATTCAATTGACAGAAACTTGTTATGGCATAAACTGGCCAATACTAATATAGACAACCGCTTATTGTTTTTGATTAAGGAACTTTATACCAATACAACAGCAAGGATAAGAGTTGGTACCTCTGGTTCACTAACTGATCCTATTCCTACAAATAAAGGAGTTAAACAAGGATGCCTTTTGGGACCAACACTTTTTAATTTATATTTGAATGACATCATTCCAGCACTTTCTGGCCCAGAATTTTTTCCACCTACACTTGGATCAAAAAAGATCTCTATTTTGTTATATGCTGATGACATGGTTTTAATTTCACTTACACGTATAGGTCTGAGAAGGTTACTTTCCAAGCTAGAGACATTTTGTTCCAAGGAAAAGCTTGTTATCAACTATAATAAAACTAAGGCAATGGTTTTTGGGAAAAGACACTCTGATTTTCGTTGTTCTATTAACGGTCATCAGACTGAGCAATGTAGAGAATTTAAGTATCTCGGCATTTACTTCACAGAAAACCTCTCCTGGAAGCCCCACATAGAAGCTAGTAGAGCAGTAGCTGTGAGATCAATTGGAGCAATCCTTAGATTCTATAATCAAGCAGGGGGTCATCTAGTTGCACCTACTGTCAAAATATATCAGAGTAAAGTTATAACCCAGATTCTTTATGGCGCTGCCGTGTGGGGTTGGGATGATTCCCAAATGGTCAAACTGAAGGCCATCCAGAATACGTTTCTCAGGAAATTGCTCCTACTCCCACCTGGCACGCCTGCAGCCTTGGTCCGGGCTGAGGTTGGCCTCCCTTCCATTAGAGCTCGCATTTATTTTACTTTACTTAATTACTGTTAAAGATTCTACGGTTAAGGTTTTTCCCAAGTTGTGTTTTCAATATTTATCAAGCTGCAAAGTCTGGAGCTCAAGACACCAGAGGCTGCTTGAATCATATCCTGCTCTAATTGATAATTTTACCAGTTGGAATTCAAGAGAGAAGCTCCGTGAATATATTTTTAACCATGATGTGTATCTGGATAGACTGGTTATTAATAATTCGAAATCTTCCAAATGGTTTAGATTATATAATTTGGACCATCAGATGACTGTTTATCTAGGGAATCTTACATTTCTAAAGCTTAGACAGGCTTTTAGAGCTCTTCGCTT
>NW_024823189.1:0-1713 GCF_019175285.1 Sceloporus undulatus
TTTTTTTCCTTCAGCAAAAGAAGGAGGGAGAAAAGGAAGGGAGCCAGAGAGCAGTGAGCAAGGAGGAATACCTACTGGGACTGCGGGACTTGTTTGGCCAAGACATGTATGTCACGGGGGTCTCTTCTTATCCTTAACTTTTAGAATTCCTGGAGAAACCAGAGAAGAACCAGCCAAAGAACAGAGGGCTGTGAAGGCTGAGACAAGAGAGAGAGAGAGGAAGCAGGGAGACAAAGTCATGTTGTTGCTGCTTGGGCTGGTGGATGAGATGGAGCTCTCCCTCTCTCTTCCTTTTCCTCCTCCTCTCTCGCTTTCCACTTTTGAGTATGGGGTTGACTAACAGATCTTGGGAAAGCAAAAGGAGAGGTGCTGGCCCTTGCAGACTCCCTGTGAGGAGATCATGGATGCCAGGGGTCCATGGACCATGTTAATAACCTCTATCATAGCTGCTTACTTATCCTAAGTATTTATTACCACACAGGGATCCACATCTCTGTAAAGAATTAGGAAGGTGAACCCCATTCAACTTCTGCTTCCATTTATTTCCAATCAGTGTCAGGGGCCTGGAAAAAAAGTGATCTGTACTGCTTGCTACTATTTTGGGTACTAAAATATGAGAAACTGAGGAGAGGTGGAAAATACATTTGAGGAGGGTTTAGGTTTGTTCTACATGTTAGATTTCTGAAAATAAAAATGGCAATATGCCTCACTCCAAAATGTTCATCTTAAACATATATATTATCTGATGCTGTTGTTGCTTTAGGTTGCGTTAACTTTCAATTACACTTGTTTAGATTGCAACGTTATTCTTATTTCCAGTTTATTATTCAGCAGGAGTGACTGGTGAATTTTGGAGGCGGTGGGGTTGTGGCAAGGCTGTATGCATACTATGTCCATGTAACACGTTTCACTCCAAGCACTCCTGTATATATTTACCCACTATTCTCCACACAATAATAATCATAGACAAGTCATTCTAGTTCAGGGATCATATCTACCACATCACATAAGATGGAATCCTAAACACCTGCTGAAATATTATCTTCTAAACAACTATTAGGGATATGGGGGCCCTGTCTCTTATTCCAACTGGCAACTCTATGCTCATCTCCCTTCAGGTTCATCCCCTCCCACTCACCTCAGGTTCAAATAGACTATTTCCCCAACAAACATCACAAACATCAATATTCCATGGCTCCTGGAGAACATTGGCGCATGTTTAGGGCTGTTTAGGCTCTTTCTTTTCTTTTTTCAAAAAATCCCCTTTCTTTTAACTATAAACTAATATGCTTCTAGTCTATCATTGTAATTAAAATAAATATACTTTTGCCTATGCTGGGAAATCTCTCAAGTACACAAGACCACTGTTTCCTCTGCAGATGACCTTGTTTTGATTCTACACTGACAGAAAACCAACAACAGTCAACTGAACTTTTGTAGGAACACACAACACAGTCCTCCTGACAGCATGGGATGAGGGCTTTCTCCCACTCTTTAGGGTGGTGGGGAAAGACAACATGTTAAAATGACACAGTAAAATAAATGTATCTCTAAGCATTCACACTAAATTAAATTGCCATTTCCAGAAAACATCATTCACACAATTGTTCTTCCCTACTCTTTTGAGACCTTCCCTGGCTATGGACTATAACCCTCTGGTGCTAAGCTTAAAGATAAATCTTAGAAAGCCAGTTAACAAAATTTCATTGCTCC
>NW_024823190.1:0-1713 GCF_019175285.1 Sceloporus undulatus
ATGCTCAGTAGCAGCCACTGAAGCCCCTCTGCCCTGAAGGAAGATGGCTGCCCTGGCTGCCACTGAGCATGCTCAGTCCCTCCAGAGGAGAAAATGGAGGAGGAGGAAGGGCCCTAAGCCTTTAAGGGCTTGAGCCATTCCCAGAAAGAAGGACTTATTAATAGTTAATACTAATTATAAGTGAGTCAGTTGGAAAAGCCCATCTCACTCCATAAAATAAAATAAAGACACTTGAAGAGTTTGCTCTCTACCTCTTTTCTAATGTAAGGGGAAAATACAGGAAAGGGCAAAATATCAGGACAGAATATATAGGTTATGCCAAGATAATAAATAGAACATGTATTGGAAGGTATTAGAAGTTGTAAATATGATCAATCTGTAAATATCGTGTATGTTCAAGAGATGCTGGCAGAAGTCATAAATAACTGGAAAGTACAATTGCAAATGTATAACTGGATGTGAATTTATAAATAAAGCTCACCTGAACCTAAACCAATCAATAAATAAATAGTCACAGTGAGCTGCCATATTTTGAATTAGTTGGTTTCCAGACTTACTGCAAGGGTAGCCCTATGTAGAGCGCATTGCAGAAGTCAAGATGTGAGCTTACCAGTGCATGAACCATAGTTTCTGGGTCTTCAGGTTCCAGGAAAGGGCGCAGCTGGCGTATCAACCGAAGCTCTACCTGAGCTGACATCTGGAGCAAAGGAACCAGGAGCACCCCCAAACTGCAAACATAGCCCTTTAGGGGAACTGTGACCCCATCCAGGAGCGGTAGACAAACCTCCATACCTGGGTTAGAGGCTCCAACAACAAGTACTTCTGTCTTAAATGGATTCACTTTCAATCTGATTTCCTCATCTTGCCCATTACTCCCTCAAGGCATTCATTCAGAAGGGAGATGCCTTCCTTAGTTGACGCTGAAGTCTGGGGCATGGAGAGATATTGGATGTCATAAGCGTACTGATAAAACCCCCTCCGGATGATCTCTCCAGGTGGTTTCATGTAGATGTTAAATAGCATTCAAGACAGGATGATGCGACAAAGGATGGCAAATTTAAGATCCCTTTTGGTGCCATCTGCAAATTTGATAAGTGTGGCCCCAAGTCTGTCATCAAAGTCATTGATAAAGATGTTGAATAGCACTGGGCCCTGGAGAGAACCCCACTGGACACCCCACTGGTCACTTCTCTCCAGGATGAAAAGGAGCCATTGTTGAGCACCCTTTGGGTTTCGCCAGTCAACCAATTACAAATCCATGTAAGAGTTTCCTTGTCCAGCTTGTTTCATGTTTTTTTTTTTTATATTCTCTTTAATTTGGTTAACTGCTAGTAAGGGATATATCTATGAGATTCTATGATATGGGATGCACTATAAAACTTTTAATAAATGAACAGGTATTGCAATCCTATATATACATATTATCAGACATAACTCCAGAGAATATTAACCTTTTGGTTGGCACAAGGTTCCTCTCATTCTTCAGTGCAAGAAGCAACACCAAGGCTTTCAAAAGGACTGAAGCCTTGGGCAAGCCTCACTCTCTCAGCCTTCCAGACCCTTCAACATTTTAGTTGCCCTCCTTTGGACAGATGGGGGGCTGGGATTTGTTGCAGGCCAGAAAATGGCAGTTATGGAGGGAGGAGTCTCTTCTTCCAGGCTAGCCCTGATGGAGCTCGGCCTGCCTGGTCAACTCCCTCACAGGCCGGAAGA
>NW_024823191.1:0-852 GCF_019175285.1 Sceloporus undulatus
TGGATTCCTTGTGATTGGGCGGGCTATAAATAAATCATCATCATCATTATTATTATTATTATTATTATTACTCTCTCCTCATTTCATCTGGAATTTGATTACCCTTCCCATCTTGGCCTGTAAGATTATGGGAAATGTAGTCAAAAACTTTTGAGTGGGACTGTGTAAGTCTGAGTTAGAAATAGGCCAACCTTTTTAGAAGTTTCAGGTTATCAAGCGAGGTAAGGGTATAAACTATTGACCATGGGTGAGTGGAAGACACTTGGGGAACATCTGGCTGTAATTCTGCAGCTCTGAGAAAGCTGACATTTTTTTCCTGGATTTCCAGCAAGTTGATGGCGACTTGGGAGGGCAGTCTCAGTACCCTTAGATGACTAAGGAAAGGTGAGAGGAACCATAGTATATATTAGTGCTGTTCAAAGTGGTCGTTCAGGGTCCAGTGCCAGTCCACAAATGATTGTCTGCCAGTCCCTGGAAAGTTTCCAGAAAAGAAAGAAACCATTGTATCTAATAATAATAATAATAATAATAATAATAATAATAATAATTAAAAGCTTTATTTCTAGCCCGCCTTTCCAGAGATCAAGGCGGGTTACAATGGTGGATTTTGCAATCCAACAACATACAATTTACAATAAAAACATTGTCAGAAATTTACAATTACGTTATATAAAACATTATATAAAACAACAACAATAACAATTCCAAGCTAGCAGCAATTGTAACAATGGTGAGGGGGAGAGGGATCACAGCAGGGCTATTGGGGGTATGCCTGTTTGAAAAGATACGTTTTCAGCCCTTTTTAAAATTGGGCTAGGGAGGGGGTCGAGTGGAGCTCGTCGGGGATCGAGT
>NW_024823191.1:952-1713 GCF_019175285.1 Sceloporus undulatus
TTATTTCTAGCCCGCCTTTCCAGAGATCAAGGCGGGTTACAATGGTGAATTTTGCAATCCAACAACATACAATTTACAATAAAAACATTGTCAGAAATTTACAATTACGTTATATAAAACATTATATAAAACAACAACAATAACAATTCCAAGCTAGCAGCAATTGTAACAATGGTGAGGGGGAGAGGGATCACAGCAGGGCTATTGGGTGTATGCCTGTTTGAAAAGATACGTTTTCAGCTCTTTTTTAAATTGGGCTAGGGAGGGGGTCGAGTGGAGCTCGTCGGGGATCGAGTTCCAGAGCTTAGGGGCCGAGGTGGAAAAGGCCCTTTGTGTAGTGATGGCTCGTCTAGCATCTGGAACTCTTAGGAGATATTTATCACCCGATCTGAGAGTGCGGGGCGGATTATATGGAGAGAGGCGATCCTCTAAGTACCCTGGGCCCAAGCCATTTAGGGCTTTATAGGTGATAACCAACACCTTGTATTGTGCCCGGAAGCGAATAGGCAGCAAATGTAGATCTTTAAGTGCCAGTGTTATATGGCTGGCCCTGGAAGATCCAGTGACCAGCCTTGCTGCCATATTCTGGACCAGTTGAAGCTTCTGGGTTTGGTACAAGGGTTGCCCCATGTAAAGCGCATTGCAGAAATCCAAACGAGAGGTTACCAGAGCGTGTACCACTGTTTCAAGGTCCCCCCAGCTGGCGTCTCAACCGAAGCTGATAACAGGTACTCCTGACCGTCGCATCCACCTGAGATGTA
>NW_024823192.1:0-1713 GCF_019175285.1 Sceloporus undulatus
AGTATCTGATGGGGAGGGAGGGGCAGGAAGAGATGGGGGAAGGATAACACTACAATAAATTAAAAGATATAAAAGACTTCTTTAGTACATTTGAGAATAGATGAGAATATGAAATTTCTGTGATTCTTTTTCATGGACACCAGTCCACTTCATCAGATGCATTTGATGAAGTTAACTGAAGTCCACAAAAGTTCATGCTAGATCGGTGGTTCTGAAATGGTAGTGGAGGACTCCCAGGGGGAGCATGAGAACTGCATAAAGGGGTCACAAGATTTGGAGGCTGTGATCCCTCCACTTCTTCTTTCTCCTCCTTGTCCCCATTTTTACACATGTGTTGAGTTAATTTACATGTGTGTTGAGTTAAATATTGAATTTACTTAAATAAAACTGTTCTAATCTGAACAATCTTATTTCCTTATACTGTAAAATGTTAAAATATGAATATAAATGAATGTGCAAATGAAAATATGCACACTAAATAAAATCCCATTTTGGGAGAAAGGCAGGATAGAAATCCCATAAATAAACAAAATAAAATAAATCTTATTCATATACTACATCAAGGTGAGGGACAACATCTGCAAGTAGCTGTAAAGCAGCGGTGGCAGGGGCGGAGGGGGGGTCCCAAGGGGAAAAGGTTTTCGTACTACTGTGCTAAACATTTCATTTTCTCTGTCTCAGAAGGGCTACCAGATTCTTTTATATATTTTTATGCTGAAACAGACTAAAACAGCTATATCTTTGAATGATACATTTAAAACATATTGTGAAACATGCTTTTTTGTCTTTCAGCCTCAAGTAAAAAAATTGGGATACTAAGTAGACTGGAACAGTTAGGGGAGGCTTTTATGTATCTCCTAGTGCCGCCGCCACCGATTGTTTTTCCTAAATTTCCCACCATGACTTGGAGAATTAAAAATAGGGCGGAAAGTGTCAGTGGAAGCTTTCCAGAAAATAATAATAATAGTAATAGTAATAATAGTAATAATAATTTAAAACAGTTTTGGAAAAATAATTGCCCTGTGGTGGGATCTCCTGGATCACAGTCATGCCCCTCATAATCACAAGGATGTCCTAGGGAACCTGCAGAGATCCCAACATACTGGTTGTCCAGGCAGATTCACAAATTCAGTACATGAATCTTGTTCACCACCAGCATTAAAACTATGGGAATGGTTTCTGTATCAGTGAAATCAAAAAGTAGTTCTGATAAAAAGGTTTATTTGGTGGAGAGCTAGTAACAAATCAAAATTGGGTGAGTTTCCCAGTCTCTTCCCCCCTCCTTCCCCTGTGTGTGTGTGTGTGTGTGTGTGTGTGTGTGTGTGTGTGTCTTTAGAAAGCTGGAGGAGCAATGTTTCTTTATCTGTGTATCTAGAGGTATAAGAGCCGGGGGAGATTGTGTGCATTTTTGCGTATTTGTCTTTGAGAGGGAGAAGGAGTATGTTTGTGTTATAATACTATACGCACATATACACATACAAAAATGCACTATGATAACAGGATGTGTGTATGCGTGCACACATGTGCACATTTGTAAAAGAAGGGAGGAGTGTGTGTGTGAGTTTGAGAGAGACAGAGAGATAGTTTGGGGGGTCGGTGCATCTGCGTGTCTGAGAGCGAGAGCAGTGTGTAGGTTTGTGTAGCCTTCTGTTTGTTTGGGGGTGCATGAGAGTGAAAGAGAGATGAAGTGTGCGCTTGTGCATCTCTGTGTGA
>NW_024823193.1:0-1713 GCF_019175285.1 Sceloporus undulatus
ACTAGAATGATAGAATCATAGAGTTGGAATAGACCACAAGGGCCATCCAGTTCAATCCCCTTCTGCCATGCAGGAATACACATTCAGATCACCCCCAAGGCAAGGCCATCCAGCCTCTCTTTAAAGACCTCCAAAGAAGAGGACTCCACCAAACTCGAAGGGAATATATTCCACTGTCAAAGAGCTCTTACTATCACGAAGTTCCTCCTAATGTTTAGGTGGAACCTCTTTCCCTGTGGCTTGCATCCATTGTAGTGTCAGGCCTCGCTTGTGGTGTCTCCTTTTTTCTGTAGCAGCAAAAGGCAAGCCTTCTCCTTGCGCAACATGACACCCATTCAAATATTTAAACATGGATATCATATCCACTCTTTATCTTCTTTTCTCCAGGCTAAACATAACCAGCTCTCTAAGCCACTCCTCATAAAACTTGATGGTTTCCAGACCCTTTACCACTTTGGATGCCCTCCTTTGGACATGCTCCAGTTTGTCAACATCCTTTTTGAACTGTGGGCCTCAGAACTGGACACAGGATTATTCCAAGTGAGGCCTGACCAAAGCAGAATGGAGTGGCACTATTACTTACCTTGATGTACAAACTATTCTAGTATTGATGCAGCCTAGAATCGCATGGGCCTTTGTAGCTGCCGCATCACACTGTTGGCCCATGTTCAACTTGCGGTCTACTAGGAGTCCTAAATCCCTTTCAAGACTAGTTTAATTGTGATAGAAACATCCTGTAGAATATTTGAATCTGTAGTTCAGTGAGGCACTATTGCTCTCCAGTTTCTAAGGATTGTAAATACTCCATCCTAAACTTCCAATTCTAGGATTTTGTGGAAAGAAGCCACGGAGATTAATGCTTTTCACACCCAAATGGTACTCAGCACATCCCTGAGCAAATTTCCTACCTTTTTGGCTCCTCTTCCATCCTTTTAAGGCTCTGGAGAGTCTTCTTGGGGGAAAGCCCTCCCTTGGGCCTGCAATGGCTCAGAGAAGGCCCAACAGAGGCAAAATGGCCTCCACTTCCCCAAAGGGATGCTGTGGGATGTTGAGGGGCAAAATATTACTTCATTCCCCCCCCAGGCAATACAATGTGGGGTTGACCCTGAGATCTCCTCCAAACCCCATCAGTAGTCCATGCCTGTCTTATAATGTTTTAAGGCTGCTCCCTGGTGCTTGACCCTCACCAAAATTGGAGTCCAGGTCCCAGTCCCCTTGCTCTGCCTTTGCCAATGAGTTATTTGTATATTGATTATCCTGCCTTTCTCAACAAAAAGGCCTCAAAGTATCCCTTTTATGCATCACACTCTGTGGGTGTGTGTCTGTGATAGAGAGACAGAGGGAAAGTGAAAAATTGAAACGCAGGGAAGAGAAGCTGAAAATGAGATGCTGAAGCAGTGCAGATGAGGAAGAAGGAAGGTTGTAGAGCGGAGGGAGAAAGGGAAGGGGATCAGGCCTCTGGGAGCCAGGAGGGAAGGCAGGAGCAAAGCCAGAATTGCCTAGCTCTGTGCGGAGAGGAAGGGACCTCTGGGAAGGGCCAGGAGAGGGACCTTGGGGATTGGGAGGCAGCCACCAACCTGACAGATTTTAAGAACTGAACTGGAGAGAACCAGCTCAGGTCCTTGTTTTCAAACATATTAATGGGTTCCATTTAGAAATTATGAGGAATGTCTTTGAAGAGAGGAAAGGGCAACAGAAAAATTCCTTTTCTCT
>NW_024823194.1:0-1713 GCF_019175285.1 Sceloporus undulatus
TTTTCACAATATACAAGCCAACAACTGTCCAGCTGACCATCTACTAACAACAGCAACAACCCACACAGGTGTCAGGATTTGAAGGGTTAAAACACAGCACACAGGGAAATGCTTGGTGTGTGTGTGTGTGTGTGTGTGTGTGTGTGTGTGTGTGTTTGGCCATGAGCCATCAGCAGAGTGGCAAGGCTGATCTAGCACAGCTGAAGCTCATTGTGTCAAGGACTCTTCGGTGTCCAAGTGCACATAGCCATGGATGATGAAACATGTGTCTGGATTGCAGTGGAGACACATGGCATGGCTACACACCTGAACTCACTGGGTTTGGGAGACCACATGGTCTGGAGACTATATAAGCCCAGGGGTTGCAAGTGTGTGGTGTGGGTTTGAAGTAGGAGTTGGATTGGTATGTTGTGGAGTTTGAGAGATCTAGTTTTGTATTATAGCACTGTGAATAAAGAGCACTTTGGGGACTTTTGTTTCTCTGGTGGTTTATCAGAAGAAGCTACAGCATCGGTTTGCTGTGTGCCCCTCAATGTTCCTGCATTGCTGCAGTTCCTGGAAGGCATCCAGTTGCTGTCATCCCAACTTGGACTTTGGAGCCATGCTTCGGCTTCTGGAAATTTGCCAGCTCTGCTCCAAGGGTCTGGCTTAACCCCAGGACTCATTTGAGTTGCTGACAAGGGTTGTTGGACCCCAGCAGTTGTGCTGACAACAGGCCCATGTTTATACACTTTGTCCATGCTATGATCATCTCACACAGGTGTTTGCAATAGTCCTCTTGCATCAGTCACATGCCTCATGTATGCTTTGCCATCCTGGGCTTGTGATATACAGTGGGTTCTTGTTATCCACTGGGATAACATTCCAGGACCTGCTGTAGATACCAAAATCCGTGGATGCTCAAGCCTCATTAAATACAATGGCATAGTAAAATGGTGTCCCTTATATAAAACAGCAAAATCAAAGTTTGCTTTTTGGAATTTATATATATATATTAAATATTTGCAAGCCGTGGGTGCTTCAATCCGTGGATTCAAAAATCAGTGTATAAGGAGGGCTGACTGTATGTAGGGTTGCCATAGTGCCGGACCTCCACACCGGGAAAAATGTAGGACACACAAAAATGTGTCCTACATTTGAAAATTCTGTCCTACATTTTACATCGCGATCGCGGCGGGGAGCGGAGGCCAAGTGGCGAGGTTCCCTCCCCGCCTGGGCCCCGGGCCTCGCCGCGATCGGAGGCCAGGATCGGGGCCTCGCCTCATTCCTGGCCCCCGCAGGGACCAGGAAGGAGGCGAGGAGACCGCCGGCCATCGCCGGGGCCTTGCCTCGTTCTTGGCCCCCGCGGGGACCAGGAAGGAGGCGAGGAGCCGGCGGTGATGGCTGGGGTTTCGCCTCCTTCTTGGCCCCTGCAGAGGCCAGGAAGGAGGGAGGAGGCTGCAGGGAGGCGGGGAGGTTGGCGCAGCTGCGCCCAAGAGGCGCTGCCTCCCTGCAGCCTCTTCCGCCCCAGGCCTTGCTGCCCTCCTTTTCCTCTGCGCGGCCATGCGCGGTGGAGGAGGAGGAGGGCAGTGAGGCCCCAGGGTTGCCTATCAACCCCGCTGCAAACGGGCTTTTCCCGGTTTTTGGCTGCACCCATGCCGTGACCGAGCAGGTGCCACCAAAACCGGGAAAAACCCGGTTGCAGCCAGGTTATGGCAACCCTATTTGCATCTT
>NW_024823195.1:0-1713 GCF_019175285.1 Sceloporus undulatus
CTCTTTCTCTCCTGGGGCTCCAGAGTCAGAAGGAGGCCAGGCTCCTGGGGCCAAAAGGAAGGAAGTGTGTCTCTTTGTGTGTCTTTTGTGTCTCTTTTCTGAGAGGGTTTTCGTATTACACAGCTCTGCTCCTTCTGGGTTTCAAAAGGGATCAGAAATGGGGATGATAGTTTTAATATAAGCCTTATTCTTCTTCTTCACAAACATTGGTCTTTGGCTTCTAAGAGGAGGCTAGTCCCCCAAAAAAGGCCAAAAGTGGCTCCTTTGGGAGGTTTTAAAAGTCTCCCCAGTTTCCTTATTAATAGATTTTCAGGGAAGAAGGAAGGAGACAGATCAGAATAACTCATATTACCAAGAATGAAACAAATAAACATACAAACAAACAAACAACAAGAAGAAGAATAAGGATTAGACAGAAAAACAAACTCCTTATATTTAAAAAAGCAAAACCATTTTTAACAGGATAAAATTTCGACTTGGGTGCTTCTACCCTTTTATAACCGACTCAGGAAACTGCTTTAACTCTCATGGTTCCATCCTATGGAATCCTGGGATTTGTAGTTTGTTGTGGCATGATTGCTCTCTGGCAGAGAAGGCTAAATGTCCAAAGGTAAAATCCCAGGATTCCATAGATGTGAGCGGTTAAAGCGGTGTCAAAGTGCCTTATTTCTATAGTGCAGATGCAACCTTCTTGGGAAAGGAGCTGATGATGGGGAAAAGCACTGGTGAACTCTGGAGGTTTCAGCAGATGATTTATTTATTTATGATGCACTCATTTCACATCTATCTACGGGAACATAATCAGGGCCCTCTCCAATTCCCCATCCCCTAATCCCCCACCACTCTAAGAAGGCATGGAGTACTTGGAGGATTAATAGGATTAAACCATTTATATAGTGGATCCACTACTTCCCCTTGAAATGTTTTATAATATTTAGCTGTAAATCCGTCCACTCCAAGGGATTTCCCCTCTTTATCATTTTCTTATCTTCCCTCCGTCTTTGGGGCCTGCAAAGGGAGGGGGCTTCCTTTCCTGGGGAGGGCATGGTCTAGATCTTCCCTGTCTATGGGGGCTTCAAAAGAAGGCTCCAGGGCAGAGGAGAATGTGGCCCAATAGAGGGACCCTAACATTTCCCCAAATGAGCACATTCTCCGTCTCTCTGTCCAGAGGCAGAGCCCTCTTTCCCAAAATGGCTGCTGAGGGAGTCCTATCCAAATGCCCCCTGTCTTTCAGCAGCCCCCTCTATGCCATCTCTTCCCTTGGCACTTTCCTTCTTTCCTTCCTTTAACTTCCATCCCTTCAAAGAAGGGGACTTTCAGGCAAAGAACTAACAATGGCTTCCATGTCCTTTCTGCATGTTCCCAGAGGAGGATCATTAATCTTTGCAGGGTTGTTGTGAAGGGTAAGGAAAGGACGTGTGTGTGTATGTGTGGGTGGGTGGGGCTAATTTAGATCTTGTGGGCCACTAAGCCTAGTTGCCAGTGGGGTGTCCCTCTCCCCAGAAGGGGCTTTGAGCGCCCTCCGTCTGCCTGCTCTTGGCTTTGGCCTAAATCTGGGCTCTTCTCTACCCCACAGACAGAGCCCCCTTCCCCCAGGGAAAACCCCTTCCCCCCAGAAAGCTGTTGTTTCCAATGCTATTGAAGCCTATGCTATCTGATGCTTTTTATTTGTCACAAAAGTCTTTTGACTGGGAGCCTCCCCTCTTCCCAGAG
>NW_024823196.1:0-1713 GCF_019175285.1 Sceloporus undulatus
ATTAATGCTTAAGCCAAAGGCCATTCGCATGATAAAATATAAAACCAATGATTGATTGATTGATTGATATAAGTAACGGTTTGGTGTGGAAGAACAGTTTAGTGTTAAGGGAAAGAGCATAGATTAGCCTCTGGCTTGTTTTTTCCTCCATTTCTTCCTCTAGTGCACCTGCAAGTATAGAAGGTCCATTTAGATTCACCACAGTTTAACAAAAGTTTTGTGTTTTTATGTGTAAGTCTTCCTGATAATTTTGGTTATAGGATTCTAAACACAATAAGCAAATAATAATGAGTAAAAACAATCAGAAAGTAATGATATAACTTAATGACATAAATGGAAAAAGTAATCATTTAAATAAAAAAAAATAGAAAGAAATCTGAACATCAGTAGGAACGCTACATGCATTCAATAGTAATGGGTTGTTTACAAGTCTGCAGCTGTTGGCTTGGTGCAAAGGTAAACATTGTGTATATAAGCTTGCAAAGAAGTAAACGAGACTTACCTTCCAAACAGGTTTAATTTCTACTTCCCAATTTCCCTAGAGAAACTTCTCTACTTTCACATCTGTAATGCCACATCACAAACTGTGCTTAGAAGGATCTCACCAAAGCCACCAGATGGCACAGTTTAATAACTCAAGCTATTGATCTGGGGATCCAGTTTTTCTGCTGACCAAATCACACATTTCAAGTCTGCTGGCTGGATGGCTGGCTGGCTGGTGAACTGTTTCTTCTAATGCGGCTGTTGTTTCTAATGAAAAGCAGCTCAGCAGTAAGCAATGTTGAAGAGAAAAGTCGTGTGAAAGGAGTTAAGAGAGTGTTTAGCTTTTCCTTGCCCACTCCTTTTCCATTACAATGGCTTCTTCCATCTACAGTACTTTTGTTTCCATGTTCAGATTATAGATATGTTTATTCTTTATGATGTATTATTGTGCAGCGGAAAAACATCCACTATTTTCAGTCCCATCAGATCTTTTTGTAGCCTTTCTTACCACAGATCAACAAGATGGTCCCTCATACTTTTTATGTTCTTGATAAGAACACAAGAAAATGACTTATAAAAAGTCAGACCATTGCTGTACCTACCTCCATAGCATTAATCTAAAGCAGGGATAGACTTTTGGTCTTGGAGATCAGATATAGGGCTGAGGAGAGCAAGGCCCCAGCCTCTATAGTCATGAAGAGTGAAAAACAAATGACATATTGCAATATAAACTGGCAAAACCACCCCTGAGTATCCCTTGCCTAAGAAAACCAGATAAATTTATTGGGTCATGATCAATAAATGACTTGAATGCACACATGTATATACACAGATCTAAGGAGACCTGGGAGTAGCTATCTTTATGCTAAATCTTAGGACAGCCATATTTTCTATAAGCACTGTTGTTGTTGTTGTTGTTGTTTGTATTCAAGTCATTTCCAATTTATAGTAACCTTAAGGTGAACTTATCATGGGATTTTCTTGGCAAGTTTCTTCTGAGGGGATTTGTCATTGCCATCCTCTGAGGCTGAGATGATGTGACTTGCTTAAGGTGACCCAGTGGGTTTCTATGGCTACTGTTCATGAATGTGATTCAGACATGTCAAAGTATGACATACAGTGAGACAAAAACTACTAGGCTCTAGTTTGTAGAACGATTTAAGGAGCAACCACTGAGCATGCATTTTGTCCTGGCCATCTCTCACCAGTTTTTGCCAGATGAAGTTGAGG
>NW_024823197.1:0-1713 GCF_019175285.1 Sceloporus undulatus
GAAATGGAGGACAAAGCATTCTCTCTCTCTGCCTTTCACCCCCAGGAATTCCAGGCAAAACGGGGTACAAGCCTGGGCATACTTTCTGTATGTTCCTTTCCTCAGCAAGTCAGCAGCAGCTGTTAGGTCTGGCTAGGGTTGCCATAAGTCAGCACCTCCAAACTGGGACAAATGTAGGACAACATTTTTGAACGTAGGACACATTTTTTTAAATGGAGGACACGCGAAAAAATTTAAATTAAATTTAAATTAACATTGTTAATTAAACAAAAAAATAAAAAGAAGGGAAACTTGGATATTAATAAAAATAAAAATTAACAAAAATAATAAAAAAATAAATGCACACAAACCACTCCGCCACACTGACTCTCTTAAACAGGCCTGCCCTAAAAAAATAAATAAAAAACAAGGGCGACCTGAAATGGCCACTCACCTCCTCTTAATCCTGCTCCTCTCTCTGTTTGTATTTGGCACCGATTCCCCTCCCTCTGACCCAGAGTCCTCCTCCGTTCCTCCGCCTCCTTAAGGGGACCAGCTCCCTTTTTAGGCCAGTGCGTGCCTGGGCAGCTGCTTCCTGGGCTCGGCGCGGTCGTGGAGGAGGAGAAGGAGGCAGAGGAGGAGGTGGGTGGCCAGCCGGCCCCAAGAGCGGCCGCGTGCGGCCATAGAAAGGGAGCGCGCACAGGCGGCGGAGGAGGGCCCGCTGGCCCCATGCGGCCGCACGCAGCCATAGAAATGGAGCGCACGAGGGCGGAAGAGGAGGAGGGCCCACTGCCCCCATGCGGCCGCACACGGCCATTAGAAAGGTGTGCGCGAGGGTGGAGGAGGAGGAGGGTGGCCGCAGGTGGGGCAGTCCCGCTTTTGGTGGGAAACCGGAGTGGGACCGGGCCAAGACCGCCAAAAGTGGGATTGTCCCGCCTGCAGGAGGGATATGGCACCCCTAGGTCTGGCTGCACGGGAAGGCAGAGAGGGAAACAGACACACACACACACACACACAGAGAGAGAGAGAGAGAAGAGGGAGAGAGGAGGAGAGGAGGAAATGAGAGCCAGCGCCGGGGCTTCAAACAGGGAGCCATTACAAGGTTACAGAGAAAGGTGGGCACTTCTTTCACAAAATTTTTTAGCATTAACTCATTGACCCTTCCATAAGTCTACCCAGGATTTTGGAGTTCATTTTGGGGCATAAATAGTCGGAGGACTGTCCATCACCTTCCCCCTTCACCCTCCCAGTGAGCAGATTCGGGAGACAAGAAGAAAGCCCCCCAGCGCAAGTGGAAGAGAAGAGTCAGAGGCCTGTCCAGCACCTTCCCTTGCAACACCTTTCATAAAATGCTACATAAATAAATTGTCTTAATCACAAAGCATGTCCAAGTGATATAAATGTGTTTCAGGAAATTTTCTGGGATACGTTATATGAAGGACAGTCTGCAAAAGTGCTATTAGAGATGAGTTACTTGGAAGAGCCTTGAAAAATTCCCCATATAAATACTGGAAATATATATAAATACACTTTACTAAATGTTTCTATATTCCACCTGAGTTCCTTCAGACATTACCTCTGTGGACAGCCACAGTTTAGGTCTATGCCATCCGCAAAAGGACTGACAACAGAAGCAGCATCTGCTAAAACTTGTGCTTCTTTAGCTGCAAACTGAACAATCAAAGGACGATCACCTGCCAAAACAAAAATTTGGCATAAGTGGAACAATATATA
>NW_024823198.1:0-1713 GCF_019175285.1 Sceloporus undulatus
CGCGCTTGTACAAAGTGCGGGATGAGTCCTTCCTGAATCTTTGTTCACGAAGCAAAGCCAGAGAGATTTCCCCATAACTAAGGTATATCTACATTAGGTATACATTATGCAATGAAGGATAACTTCACTAAACTTGTGGTGTAATTATAGTATACACTTACAGGGCTGTGGCCTGACCCAATTCAATCATTTCAAAACCATCTATCAATACTGGCATAAATCACCTGTTCACTTATCATGATTCAATGGATTTCACGGGGTTTCTTAGATAAGGAATACTCAGAGGTGTTTGCCATTGCTTTTCTCTAAATATAGCCTTCAACACTCTGCTTAGCATGCCAGATCAGATAAGATCTGGTACCTTCAAGGTATTTAGCCTTCAATACTTAAGTGTAAATGTTTTTTCTGAGTCACAGGAATATCAAAATAGATATAGTACTTTTACATTAAACTTGAAATTTAGTATGCATTTAATATCTGCAAGAAAGAACAACTGAAGAGGGTGATGACACAAGGTAACTTATTTGTCAGGACCTAGAGGTAGTTTTGTATTTCACTTAGATTTAAGAACATGAATCCACTTCAATACTCTAAAAGAGAAAAGGCAAACCACATTTGTGACAAGAATAAGGAGGTTGAGATTTTTCTTTCACATATGTAAGAACTCTGGTGGCGCAGTGGTTAAATGTTTGTACTGCAGCCACTCACTCACAAACCATAAGTGAGTTCAATACCAGTGAAAGAGTTCAAACTCAACTCAGGCTTGCATCCTTCCGAGATCGCTAAAATAAGCACCCAGATTGTTGGGGGCAATTAGCTTACACTTTGTAAAACCGCTTAGGGAGTTCTTAAGTGCACTGACAAGCAGTATAGAAATGTATTTGCTATTGCTATATGTAAAATAACTTCAGACTAGAGAAGGGAGAAACAGCAAGCTTGTACATGGAATAACTGATATTCACAACATAACAGAGGGACAGTGGTCCAAAATACACGGCAGAAATAATCCAGTTTGAGACCACTTTAACTGCCCTGGCTCAATGATAGGGGATTTTGGGAACTATAGTTTTGTGAGAAATTTAGCCTTCTCTGTCAGGGAGCTCTGGTGCCACAATAAACTACAATTCCCAGGATTCCCTAGCACTGAGCCAGGGTAGTTAAAGTGGTCTCAAACTTGATTATTCCTACAGTGTGCTTTGGACCATAGGTGTTCTGTCTTCAAGCCATAGCCCAGAGTGGGCATGTTCCTGGTGTTGGGGGATAACAATGGACTCCCCATAGACAAACTAGAGGCGACTATCATGATCAGATTTGCCACCAAAATTGTAGGTTCCCACCAAAATTCAATAGCAACTGAAGTCATTCACTATGGTACAGGAGCGTGCCAGAGCATCTTTTCCCCACTCCAATGCTATAAAAAGTGACCACTGTGGTTTCAGTAGTGTGGATGATCATGGGTAATTCTACAGGGGTGTGAAGAAGGAAATACAAGGGCAACATGTGGCCTCAGTCCTATCTTAGGCTGTATAGAAAGGCAGCCCAGAAAGTATCTGTCATTAAAGATCGTATACTATACATTTACTAATATTGAATACACCATTTACTGCATATTACCTAAATAGACAATGACCCTGAAAGCTGTAATCCTATGCACTTACTTGAGACTTAGTACCACCCAACTTGATAGGAAAAGAGACTCAGGGGCTCGATAGA
>NW_024823199.1:0-1713 GCF_019175285.1 Sceloporus undulatus
CCAAAAGGACATTGAAACAGTAGTACACATACTGGTAACCTCTCATTTGGACTTCTGTAATGCGCTCTACATGGGGCTACCTTTGTACCAGGTTTGGAAGCTTAAGCTAGTTCAAAATGCTGCGGCCAGATTGGTCACTGGAACTTCCAGGTCAGAGCATGTAACACCGGTACTAAAATCTCTACACTGGCTGCCTATTAGCTTCCGGGCTCAATACAAAGTGTTGGTTATTACCTATAAAGCCCTATATGGCTTGGGCCCGAGTTACTTGAAGGAATGCCTCTCCCTATATAGTCCGCCCCACACTCTCAGAACATCAGGAAAAAATTGATTAGTACACCCTAAGGTGAGACTAACAGCAACCCACCAGAGAGCATTTTCATCAGCTGCTCCAATGTACTGGAATAAACTTCCAGAAGAGCTTCCCAGCAACCCCAAACCCGCTGTAAAGATGGCCCCGCCGGCCTCACTCAAAACCCAAATACCCACAGTCCAACCAGCCTATAGGAAAAGCCCCTGCAGGCCCACATGACTGGCCTCAACCTATCCCCAGCCTTTTGAGATCCGCAGTTTTTGGGATCCTCTTCCCCAGACCCAGGGAAGAGAGAGACTCTCACAGACCGGATACAAGTTTTTCTGCATGAAAGTCAGACCAAGGGTGCTAGACCCTAAACGGAGACCGAGTCATCAGCCCCTCCCACTTTGTAACACAGTTTTGAGATGCCAAAGTTGCCAGGCTTGGAGGCAGTGTGACGGTCACATTCTCTCAGCCAAGAAGAAATTTGTTGCTGTTATAGTTTTGAGTTATGGGCCTTAAGCCCCTAGATAACTTTGTGTGTTTGCACATACCTTTAGGGTGATAGATATAGATGTGTGTGTCTCTTGCATGTATTTTGGTGATCGCTTTTCTATTTTCTGAGCAAAGGCAATTGCCCTCAAAACCCTTTCTGTGGCTTTTACTTCCGAGTCTCCCCTGGAGACACGGGGGGGGGCACACAGGGAAGGATAGTTTACCTTCTCCCCCCCTTCTAGACTCTTTGCTTTCACCCCTGTTTAAACTCCATGAGGAAGGTAAGCCTCCGATGCAAGTCCGCGCCCTCGAGATGGCTTTACGCTTCCCGCTCCAAGATGCGCTCAAGCAGAGGCCCTGATGTTCTCCATGTCCTGCTGCAAAGGACACTGCCAGTGTCCTTGCCTCGTTCCAGCACCAGTTGACCTCAACCCTGATGTCGCCACCAGCGCCAGGCTGCCCCAACTCCAAATATCCCCTGCTAAGGACTGGAATTCCTGTGCCTGCGTCCGCCACAGATGTCTTCCAGTACAGAGGTCCCCTTCGCGGCACAATCGGTGTCCTCCATTTCATTCACTACAGCCTTGCTGCTTTTGGAAAAGAAATCTTTGCCCACATTTCAGGTTCTTGTCTATGGAACTACTTGCTACTGGACTCTGATTGCCCAAAAGATATACTGCATCTGCCCGCATGTATGGACTCAGTTATTTATCAATGTGCCCGCATTGGCAAGCACCCCCAAGAGACACTCAGTTATCCATATATAGACTCTATGGATTCAAAAAGTCATTACTCGTTGCCTTTGCATTGCCTTTTGCTTGCTCTATATGTATTGAGCTCAGTTGCTTTATTGATTGCTTTATTGATTTCCTCATGGAATTGTTATTATTGTTGTTGTTATATTGTTGCCCCTGTGTGAATGG
>NW_024823200.1:0-1713 GCF_019175285.1 Sceloporus undulatus
AAGTCAAGACGTGAGGTTACCAGCGCATGCATCATAGTTTTTAGGTCTTCAGGTTCCAGGAAGGGAGGCAGTTGGTGTATCAACTGAAACTGATATCAGGCACTCTTCGCCATAGTATCTATCTGAGTTGACATCTGGAGCGATGGTTCCAGGAGCATCCCCAATCTGCAAATACCATCCTTTAGGGGAAGTGTGACCCTGTCCAGGACCGGTTGACAAACCTCCATACCTGGATTAGGATATCCAACAACAAGTAATTCTGTTTTATCTGTATTCAGTTTTAATCTGTTTTTCCTCATACAGCCCATTACTTTCTCAAGACATTCATTCAGAGGGGAGATGCCTTCCTTTGTTGACGCTGAGGTATGCAGCATGGAGAGATATATCCGGGTGTCACCAGCAACTGATCTCTGACCCCAGATGATCTCTCCCAGAGGTTTCATGTAGATGTTAAAGATCATTGGGGACAGGATGGCACTCTGCGGGATGCCAAATTTAAGCTCCCTTTAGGAGAAGCAACTTTCCCCAAGCATCACCATCTGGAATCTGCCCAATGCAGTGTCTCCGAACCCCAATTCCCTCAGGCTTTCCAGAAGGATGCCATGATCGATGGTATTGAAAGCTACTGAGAGATCCAAAAGGATCAACAGGGTCACACTTCATCTGTCAATACTCAAGCAGAGATCATCTACTAAGGCAACCATAGCAGTCTCAACTCTGTATCCCACCCTGAAGCCAGTTTGAAATGGGTCCAGATAATCTGCTTCATCCAAGACCGCTTAGACTTGAAGAGCAACTGTCCTCTCATCACCTTGCTTAGAAATGGAAGATGGGAGACCAGTCTGTAATTGTTCATGTCCAAGAGATATAGAGAAGGCTTCTTCAGAAGCGGCCGTTCCACCGCTTCTTTTAAGCAAGATGGAAAATAGCCCTCCGTAAGAGATGCATCTATAATATATCTCAGGTGAGTCCTAAGTGCATCTCCTCCTTGGAGGACCAGCCATGAAGGGCAAGGGTCGAGAGGGCAAGTTGTCTTCTTCACACTTCCAAGGAGCTTGTCCACATCCTTGGTGCTCACAGATTCAATTTGATCCAGTATGATCTTATTCACAGAGTCACTGGACACCTCACCTATAGCTTCTGCAATAACATCGGAGTCCAAGTTGGCTCTTATCTGAGAGATTTTATCTACGAAATGGCCATTTAAAGCACCACAGTGAGCTGTGGAAGGTTCTCATAATGGGCTCCGGGGAGCAGGCAACTGGGTCGGTTCCCAGATGCTTCCCCTCCACCTCAGCACTTGCTTTATGTTTCTCTTCCCTTGGCAGTTTCCCTCTTTCCTTTCTTCCTTCTCCTCCTTTAACCTAAATCTCATCAAGGGGTCCAAGGCCCTTTCAGCATGTTCCCAGAAGTGGGGGGGAGACAATCTTTCTGGTACTGAGGATCTCTCTGTTGACCCTCCTCTGCAGGGTTGTTGTGAAGTGAAAGGTATATATTTGGAATGTGTGTGTCTGCCTAATACGGATCCTGTGGGCTTCTATGCCTAGTTTGCAGGTTGCCAGGGGGCTGTCCCTCTCCCCAGAAGGGGCTTTGAGGTCCTTCTGTCTGCCTCCTCTTGGCTTTGGCCTAGATTTGGGCTCTTCTCTCTCCCCCCAGACAGAGCCCCCTTCCCCTAGGACCCCAGGAAAACTCCTCTCCCCCCCCCCAAAAAAA
>NW_024823201.1:0-1713 GCF_019175285.1 Sceloporus undulatus
TTATGCTGTAACACAGTACTGGAGGACTTTTACTATTGTGGTAATATGAATATGTAGGGACTGTGAATATTAAACAGTTGCAGATGTGTTACTTTAGATTATGCATCCTTAACTGTGATAGGGAATTCCAGCCTATGTATAATGAATAAGGTTGTACTGGATACCAAACAGTTCATGGATACCTCAGAATCCAATGTCCATTGCCATTCCAAAGGTGAAAAAGATTACTGACCCAGCAGAAGAATCTATGGCCTGTTCCAGACTGCCAAAATAAAGCTGCTTTGGGTCTCTTTGAAGGTATGCTGTTTAAATGATGCATGCATCCTAAGAATCCAGAAGCTGCACCAAAGCTGCCCTCCAGTGCTTAGGAATGGAGTGTGGCTTTGGCGCGACCTCCGGACTTTTAGAATCCATGCATCATTTAAATAGCATACCTCCAAAGAGACCCGAAGCAGCTTTATTTTAGCAGTCTGTAACAGGCCTAAGTTCACAAGTTGCATCTTCTCCCCATTGCTGAAGTGGGGCACCTGTACTCAAAGACGTCATCTTCATCTTCATCTTTTCACCAGTGTTTCCAGACAGATGGCTTTGGTGGATTTCCAGATATGTCCTTGATGTTCTTATGATCTTGAACACTGATATTATCACAATCTTGCATGCCTACTTGGGAAGTTTAGCATGACCAATGGAAAAAAATCACACTGTGTAACTATCACAGTGTGCCAGGGTGCTAAGATCGCCTTCAGAGAAACTTAGATAAGGTGAAAGATGATAGCACTGTTAATTTTTGTCCTAACCTCTTCAAATCACATTCCTGTATACATTCCCTTCCTGTCACTTCACTCCCTTGGAGTTTCAGCAAGAGCCGGGCTGCTGAATAATAAGGGATACATGAGACATGCAACAACCTCACATCTTGGATGATGTACACAGCATTGCCGCTTCCTATTCTGGTCAGATCAGAGAATTATTATTATAGGGAAGATTTTCTAAACCTCTTCCTTCTCCTTCAAATATGATGTCTAGTTGTTATTGTTCTTATTGTTCTTATTTTGGTTTCTGTATTTTCAGTTTACAGTGGCCATAATCTGATCCAGCTAGGAAGGCAACAGTCAAAGCTGAGCGCACTTCTGGTTTATGGGCTTTGGTTGGTTCTTCTCAGTCTTCCCGCTGGTAAGTTCCCAAAAGAAATGTGTTTCACGTTTTCACCCATGAGACTGTTGCTCAATTTTGCATTTTCTAGTGTCTTAACATAAAGACATTCATTGACATCCAGGCAAACTTTATTACAACTAAGGCCTACTGAAAATATGCAGGAAAAATAAACAGTTACTGATATTGGGAGGAAAAAAAGATAGTCACAACCAACTTGTCCAATGGGTTTTACTTCCAACGGTCACCTCTACATTCAGGTAGATCAGAGCATGTTTTCCAACATGTTTTAATGCAGTCACACTGTGATTTTATTATTTTACCTTAATCATACTTGTAAAATTGTGTTCTTAAAAGTTTAATGTAAATCATCACTGGACAAAATAATGCATCTACCATATGTCTTAAATTACTGTTCAACTTCTCATGTGCAATTTTATGTGTCTATAAAGTTATTCCAGAATGTG
This sequence comes from Sceloporus undulatus, assembly GCF_019175285.1. Classification (NCBI taxonomy): domain Eukaryota; kingdom Metazoa; phylum Chordata; class Lepidosauria; order Squamata; family Phrynosomatidae; genus Sceloporus; species Sceloporus undulatus. The sequence goes on from NW_024823201.1 coordinate 1,620, forward strand.
AAGGTAAGATGTAACAAGCAAGTAATTATTTGCAATTAAACCTTTCTCCCTAGTAATAGAGGTTTAAATGCTTTATATTGCAATTGTAACTTGA
>NW_024823202.1:0-1712 GCF_019175285.1 Sceloporus undulatus
CAATCAAGAGCAGGACACTGAGGGGAGGATGGGCGGGATTTGTATGTATTCGCAGATGACCACTCGAAGAAATACTGTTACAGGTAAGCAACCTGTCCTTCTTCTTCGTGGTCTCTGCAAATCATGCAAATGGATTTAGACTGACAAGCTTAAGCAAGTGGCAGAGGGAGTGTCCTGAGACCAAATGAGGTTCAAGTAATGTGATTTATTGTTCACAATAAACTTTTTGAAACCAAACAACATCGTCAGTCATTTTTTCAAGTGACCCAGGATAGCCAGTAACTGACAGGCACAACCACCTTGAAATGATCACATAAGTGTATGAACAGCAATGCGTAGGACCCAGATGTGTATAAAGGTCTGAGAAACCCAGCAACTGAGGTAGCTAGGAGCCAAAAACAGTACCCAATGCCATCATCAAGAGTGCAAACAGATGACCAATAAACATTCCCTAAATGAAGGAATCCATAACAGAAACATGTGCAGAGTACATTTTGTGTCACCATATCACTGAAAGGTATATAACAACAATTTAATGTAACCCTGAAACCAATACAGCCCTTCCAAAAGCTGCATCCCTTGTGGCTCTCGTATCCAGCCTGTAATGTTTAATAAATGTCATTGGCTGGGACCACACAGCAGCTTTACAGACATCCTCCAAGGGCATCCCAGTCAAAAAAGCGGAGGATGCTGCTACCGCTCTGGTTGAATGGGACCGTACCCTGGTCAAAAGAGGTCTGCCCAACAGCTCATAGCAGAGGTGGATGGTCTCAGCCACCCATTTGGAGAACCTCTGCGGTGAAACTGGCAGTCCCTTCTTCGGTTCCGAGTAACACTGAAAAAGTCTCTCAGAACGGCTCGAACCCAAGGTTCTGTCCAAGTAGAAGGCCAAAGCCCTCCTAACGTCCAAAGTATGTAATTTCCGTTCGACGTCCGTTGTTGGGTTCGAGGCCAGCGTAGGAAACACAATGTCCTGACACAAGTGAAAGGCCAACACCACCTTCAGCAAAAAGGTGATGTCGGTACGGAGGACCACCCTATCCCTATGAAATCTCAAAAAGGGCTGGTCCCTCCGTAAGGCACAAAGTTTGCCTGCACAGCGGGCCGAGGTGATGGCTACAAGGAAAGCAGTCTTCCAGGTTAAGAGTCTCAAGTCCGTTGTGGCCATCGGTTCGAACGGCTTGGATTGCAGAGCCAATAGCACAGCATCCAGGCTCCAAGCCGGAGTCGGTACCGACACTGGGGAGTAAAGGTTCCCACAGCCCCTCAGGAAACCTTTTACCAAGGGGTCCCTAAAAAAGGAAGGTTTGTCCCAAAACTGGAAATGGGAACAAATAGCAGACAGATAGCACTTGATGGAATTTAAACAAAGCCCAGCCTCCAACAGTGCCAAAAGGAACTCCAGCACCACTGGAGTCGTGACCTGGCTGGGGGAGAGCTCCTTCTCAGCCAGGAATCGTAGAAACCTCTTCCACTTAAAAGAATAAGACCTACGGGTAGCAGATTTCTGGGCCGCACGGATCACCCTCCGTACCGAGACTGGCAGTGCTGCTAAGGCCGGAGTCTCCATGCAACCATCGGTAGTCAATCCAAGTCTGGATGACGGACCCATCCGTCCCGGATCGTGAGCAGGTCCGGGCGAAACTCGATTCGGAGCCAGGTCTCCCTCGATAGATGCATCAGGGATGGAAACCACGGCTGCCTGGGCCACC
>NW_024823203.1:0-1712 GCF_019175285.1 Sceloporus undulatus
CGAAATAGATACGTTTTCAGATTTTTCTTGAAAATATCTAGTGAGGCGGCAGAGCAAAGCTCTACGGGGAGCTTGTTCCAAAGTGAAGGGGCAGCGATGGCAAAAGCTCTCTGTGAGGTCCGTGCAAAGTTTGACCTAGGGACCTCCAACAAATTTGTCCCGGATGTTCTGAGTGTGCGGGGCGGATTATATGAGGAGAGACGGTCCTCCAAGTACCCTGGGCCCAAGCCATTTAGGGCTTTATAGGTCAAAACCGACACCTTGTATTGAGCTCGGAAGCGAATAGGCAGCCAGTGAAGGTCTTTTAAAATAGGTGTTATATGGTCCGACCTGAAACTGCCAGCGACCAGTCTAGCTGCCATATTCTGCACCATTTGCAGCTTCCAGGTTTGGTACAAGGGTTGCCCCATGTAGAGCGCATTGCAGAAATCTAATCGAGAGGTTACCAAAGCATGTACAACAGATTCAAGGTCCTTACGGTCCAGGTAGGGATGCAACTGTCGTATCAGCCGAAGCTGATAACAAGCACTCCTGACCGTCACATCCACCTGAGAAGTCAGCTGGAGCGACGAATCAAGGAGCACTCCCAAGCTGCGCACCAAGTCCTTCAGGGGGAGCGTGACCCCATTCAGGACCAGATGACAGATCTCGCCACCCGAAACCGGGGAACCTATCACCAGTACTTCCGTTTTCCCTGGATTCACACTGAGTTTGCTCTCCCTCATCCAGCCCATTACCGACACCAAGCAGGCATCTAGAGGAGAGATGCCATCCTTAGTTACTGCATCAGTCAGAGACATAGAGAAGACTATCTGGGTGTCATCAGCTTACTGATAACACCGCGCCCCATGTCTCTGGATGATCTCTCCCAGCGGCTTCATGTAAATGTTAAATAGCATAGGGGACAAGATCGCTCCCTGAGGGACACCAGATATCAGGGCCCTCCTATCGGAGCGACAGTCCCCCAGCTCCACCATCTGGGATCTGCCCGAGAGGTAGGAATGGAACCACTGCAAAGCAGTGCCCCCCAATTCCCAACTCCCTCAGGTGTCCCAGAAGGATACCATGGTTGATGGTATCGAAGGCCGCTGAGATGTCCAAGAGCACTAACAGGGACACGCTTCCCCTGTCCATGCCCAGACGGAGATCATCAACTAAGGCGACCATGGCAGTCTCAACTCCATAGCCCGCCCGGAAGCCGGTTTGAAATGGGTCCAGAAAATCGGTGTCATCCAAGATCGATTGAAGCTGGAAAGCGACTGCTCTCTCGATCACCTTCCCCAAAAAAGGCAGCAGCGAGATGGGCCGATAGTTATTATGAATCAGGGGGTCTAAGGAGGACTTCTTTAGCAGGGGTTTGACCACTGCTAATTTTAATTTAGATGGAAACTGACCCTCACTTAGAGATGTATTAATTATGCGATGCAACATAATTCGCACCACATCTCCCCCCTGAGCTGTCAGCCATGAGGGACAGGGATCAAGGAGCAAGTCGTCCTCCTAACACTTCGAAGGATCTTGTCCACTTCCTCAGTACTAACAAACTCAAAGTGATCCAGTATAACAGGGGCCACGGACACTTTGGACACCTCTCCTACAGGATCTGCATAAATACTGGTGTCGAGATCAGCCCTTATCCGAGAGATTTTATCCACAAAGAAGTTGTTAAAATCGTCACAGCAGACTTTAGATGACTCCAAGATAGGGCTCAG
>NW_024823204.1:0-1712 GCF_019175285.1 Sceloporus undulatus
TATGATATTCAGAGTCATTACTGCAGCCTGTGAGCTACCTGTGAGTCAGTTTGAGTCGGTGAGTACCGAGGATGTGGACAAGATCCTCGGAAGTGTTCGGAAGACAACCTGCTCTCTTGATCCCTGTCCCTCGTGGTTAGCAGCCCAGGGGGGACCGGCGGTAACACTTTTGTTACGCCGGATAATTAATACATCTTTCAGGGATGGGCGATTTCCATCGGATCTTAAATTGGCCATAGTAAGACCGATCCTAAAAAAGCCCTCCCTTGACCCCCTGGTTCATAATAATTATCGGCCTGTTTCGCTGCTACCATTTTTGGGAAAGGTGATCGAGAGGGCGGTTGCGATCCAGCTTCAGGCGGTCTTGGATGAAACGGATTATCTGGACCCATTTCAAACTGGCTTCCGGGCGGGTCATGGGGTTGAGACGGCCATGGTCGCCTTGGTCGATGATCTCCGTCTGGGCATTGACAGGGGAAGCGTGTCCCTGTTGGTGCTCTTGGACATCTCAGCGGCTTTCGATACCATAGACCATGGTATCCTTCTGGGGCGCCTGGCTGAGGTGGGAATCGGGGGCACTGCGCTCCAGTGGTTCCGCTCCTACCTCTCTGGGAGGTCCCAGATGGTGCAGCTGGGAGACGTGTGCTCCAGCGAGCGGGCCCTTAAAACCGGGGTCCCTCAAGGAGCCATTCTGTCTCCCATGCTATTTAACATTTACATGAAACCGCTGGGAGAGATCATCCGGAGACATGGGGCGCGGGGTTATCAGTACGCTGATGACACCCAAATCATTTTCTCTATGTCTCCGACTGATGCAGTGACTGGGGATGGCGTCTCTCCTCTCGTGGCCTGTCTAGAGTCAGTAATGGGCTGGATGAGGGAAAACCGACTCAAACTTAATCCAGAGAAAACGGAGGTACTAGTGATAGGTTCCCCTGGTCCAGGAATGGAGGTGGTTCCACCTGTCCTGAATGGGGTCACGCTCCCCGTGAAGGACTCCGTGCGCAGTCTGGGGGTGCTTCTTGACTCGTCCCTTCACCTGACTGCTCAGGTGAATGCGACGGTCAAGAGTACCTGTTATCAGCTTCGGCTGATTCGCCAGCTGCGCCCATACCTGGCCCAGAGGGACCTTGAAACTGTTGTACACGCTCTGGTAACTTCGAGACTGGATTTCTGTAATGTACTCTACATGGGGCAACCCTTATACCAAACTCGGAAGCTGCAAATGGTGCAGAATATGGCAGCGCGGCTGGTCACTGGTGCTCCCAGGACCAGCCACATAACACCTGTGCTTAAAGATCTCCATTGGCTGCCCATCCGCTTCCGAGCTCAATATAAGGCGTTGGTTATTACCTATAAAGCCCTAAATGGCTTGGGCCCAGGATTCCTGAAGGACCGCCTCTCCCCGTACATTCCGCCTCGCACCCTCAGAACATCTGGGCAGCAACTCCTGAAGGTGCCTGGGGCTAGGTTGGCTGTCACTGCCAGAAGATCTTTTTCCACAGCTGCCCCAGCCCTTTGGAATACGCTGCCCACGGAGCTCCGCTCATCTTCCACCCTGGCCCAATTTAGGAAGGGTCTTAAAACCTTCCTATTTAATCAGGCATTCCCCGACTAAATATCCTGTGGGCCTCCCTCCTCTCTCGTGGCCGTGAGGACGGGCTAAGGGGCTTTTTATTGTTTTTATGGATTGTTGTTTTATTATGGTTGTT
>NW_024823205.1:0-1712 GCF_019175285.1 Sceloporus undulatus
CTCCCTCTGAGGCCGAGATGACAGTTGAAGAGAGAGGGGCCTCTTCCTTCAGGCTGTCCCCGATGTTGCTGGGTCTGCCTGATGGCTCCCTCTGAGGCCCATACATACCTTTCCCTTCACAACAACCTTGCGGAGAAGGACCAGTAGAGAGACCCTCAGCCCCAGAAAGACTGTCCCCCTGGGGGGCCTTGGACCCCCCTCAAAGATATTTAGGTTAAAGGAAGAGAATGAAGGAGTGAAGGAGTGAAAGTGCCAAGGGAAGAGAAGCATAGAGACGGTTAAAGGGGGGAGGGAATCTGGGACATGACTCAGGCATCTTCCCCCAGGAACTCAATATTAGAGCTTTCCACCCCTCACTGTGATGCTTTAAATGACAATTTCACAGATAACATCTCTCAGATAAGAGCTGAACTGGACGCTGGCGTTATTGGAGAGGCTATGGATGAGGTGTCCAGTGACTCATTGAATATGCTGTTTAAATGACACATGTATCTTAAGAGTCCAGAAGCTGCACCAAAGCTACCCCCCAGTCCATAGGACTGGAGCATGGCTTTGGTGTGGCTTCTGGTATCTTAGGACGCATGCAACATTTAAACAGCATATCTCCAAAGTGATCCGAAGCAGATTTATTTTGGCCTGTCTGTTCAGGCCCTTAAGTTGCTTAAAAGAAGCGGAGGCACGGCCACTTCTGAAAAAGCCCTCCCTAGATCCCTTGGACATGAACAATTAAAGACCGTTCTCCCATCTTTCATTTCTAAACAAGGTGATTGAGAGGGCAGTTGCTCTTCAACTCCAAGCAGTCTTGGATGAAACAGATTGTCTAGACCTATTTCAAACTGGATTCAGGACTGGATACAGAGTCGAGACTGCTATGGTCACCTTAGTAGATGATCTCCGCTTGAGTACTGATGTTGAAGTGTGAATCTGCTGGTGTTTTTGGACCTCTCAGTGGCTTTCAGTACCATCAATCATGGTATCCTTCTGGAATGCCTGAGGGAATTGGGGATCGGGGGCACTGCATTGCAGTGGTTCTGGTCCTATCTCTTGAGTAGATTCCAGATGGTGATGCTTGGGGACAGTTCGTCCTCTAAGAGGGAGATTAAATCTGGTGTTCTCCAGGGTGCCATCCTGTCCCAAATGCTGTTTAACATAAACATGAAACTGCTGGAAGAGATAATCTGGAGGCATGGAGTGGGGTGCTATCAGTACGCTGATGACACCCAACTATATCTCTTCATGCCCCAGACCTCAGTGTCTCTGAATGAATGTCTTGAGAAAGTAATGGTCTAGATGAGGAAAAACACAATGAAGCTGAATCCAGATGAAATGGAGCTGCTCTTTGTTGGAGATCCTAATCCAGATATGGAGGTTTGTCACCTGCGATCCATCTGTGGATGGGGTCACACTTCCCCTAAAGGACTGTGTTTGCAGTTTGGAGGTGCTCCTGGATCCGTTGCTCCAGACGTTGGCTCAGATAGATACGATGGCCAGGAATGCCTGTTATTAGCTTCAGTTGATATGCTAACTGCACCCCTTCCTGGAACCTGAAGAACTGAAAACTATAGTGCACACACTGGTAATATCCCCCAACCCTGAAGCCAGGCCATCAATAACAGAGCAATACACAGATTAACATGGGAATCACTTCTCCTTACCCAGGATCACACAGTGTGTGTATGTGTGTGTGTGTGTGTGTGTGTGTGTGTGTGTGT
>NW_024823206.1:0-1712 GCF_019175285.1 Sceloporus undulatus
GGTCCTGTTCTCTGGAGCAGCAGAAAACAAGCTTGCTCCCTCCTCAATATGACATCCTTTCATTTATCAGGATGCAGGAAAATCTGGACATCTTTGGATTACATACAGGTTTTGTTACATGTCACCTGTTCATCTCTCTCACAATAAGTTCAGACTTTTCTGACTGTGTTAAGAATTGGTGAAAGACAGCTTGTCAAGTGTAAGCATTGCCCATCCCCTGAGGAAAGTAGAAGAAGCAAAATAACAGAGTCCTAAAAAAAATGCAAGTGCTTTCAGAATGTGTTAGATCTGATTTTAGTAGGCAATAAAATATGATGATGCTTGAAACTGTTAGTCAGATTTTGAACTTGTGCCAAAAGAATTAAAAGGAGATATTAAGTAACCAAAAATTAGAGAAGAAGTAAGAATGAGTTGCTTCTGCTTCCTTTATCTGTTATGTAAGCCAAAACTTGACAAGTACAGAAGAGTGATCAGCAGGAGTGAACATTAGCACAGCATTTACATAGGCATCCCAGTTTTATGAAATTCACACTAGTAATTGATCAAATGAATATTCACATGATAGCATGATAACTTTTGATAGCACTGAATTTTCAGTTCATGTTATTAAGAGTCTGAAAGTCTTCCATGCATCTTTTCTAGAATATCTAATTGTAATGTTCTGTATAATTTCAATAACTGAGTGTTCTTGGATACTTTTCCAATTTTACATAAAATTCAAAATATTTTTCTTCTTTAACATTTTGTTTAATTGTTATTTTTAAAAACTCCACTGACCTTTCTTTAAATATGCCAAGGCTGTGTGAACTAAGCTGAATAACAATGAACTATGCAAACATTCAACTTTATTTTAATTAAAATGGTAGTTAAAGATATAGTTGATTAAAGAAAATAAAACAGAGATATAAAAGTAATCAGAACAAAATTTCCCCTAAAATGTCTGGGCAAATTGCAGGGCTTTGATGTCAGCATAAAATTCTAAGATTAGCACCAATTGAGCCTCTTTGCCATTGGCTATAATGACTGGAGGATTCTGGTTTTTGTAGTACAAAAACATCTCAAAGCTCTTTTCTCTTTTCTATCTCATTTAAAGGCTTTTTCCATTGTACATAATTCAAGTATGGGAAAAAGATTTTGGCAGAAGATGTACCCTTTTTGATGCCCTTTTAAACTAACCTTTTCACTGCAAGGTTGCTCATTTTCAAATTTAGGATACAAAATTAGGTATTTGGAAATCGGTCTGCATGCAGGAATGGGTGAAAATTTCATTGAAGATGTCTCTCTCTCTCTCTCTCTCTCTCTCTCTCGCACACACACACACACACACACACACACACGTTAACTTTTTCATATTCTGAATGGAAACGATCTGATTTATTTTTTAAAGTTAATGTGAGTGAGTGTGGGACAGATTTGCACAGCTAGAGCTTTGAATACTGATTCTAAAAATCTAGTGCTGGATTCCAACCTATTCATGTTTAATTAAAGTTAACTTGTTTTTTCCTTGAAAGGTTCCTCATTGTTAAGGCAAGTGCAATTGAACCTCTCTATTCCAAGAATAGGTGAACAGAGCTTGACCTTTTTTCAAACTTCACCTGCAAGGATTCCTCAGCCAGTTTTTTTTTTTTTAAACCAATCTTTGCTGAGCTCTGCTATTGAATTTGTCTGGTACAAATGGATGAGACTTTCACCATTTTAAGTATTTACCAAAA
>NW_024823207.1:0-1712 GCF_019175285.1 Sceloporus undulatus
TTTCTTTCAAAGAAATGCCGGTGCTGTTAATCTCTGCTCTTCTAGATCAACACAACATCCTTCTAGTCTCAAGAATTCCAGTTTTATTATCCAGTATATTCAACAGGACAGTGTACACAAAACTAAAAAGAGGGTAGACAATGATTGGAGAAACTGTTCACAAAAGGCATTCTTGTGGTACATACCTCTGCTGCTAAGTAATGTCCAGTAGCAAGATGTTTGAACCGGAAAAGGCTATTCCAATACCCTGCACCACCCCGACAAGGGTCATGTTGTACCACCTGTAAAGTCATGATATGAGAACCAAAATTTATCAGGGAAATTGCCTTTCATTTACTTTTAAGAGTTCAAGCAATTAAAAGGATCTAAATCAAATGGCTAAGAGAAAGAAACAGGAAATAATAAGCAAGGATATTTTGTAAAACAAGGAGCAAAACCACACTAAAACTGTAGAAACTCAGCGGACAATTTTAACAACCTTATTGCCAAGAGTGCCTTTTAGTCTAGACTCTAGTGCATCACAAGCTTTCTGAGGTAATTTTTTTTTCAATGTGTCAAAGACTGGTACTGTACCATCTTTCTGCTCATTAGCTACAACTGTTTCTTTCCTGGAAACTCACAAGGGAAACCCACCACTTTAATAGCACTGGTTTAGTCAACAGTTAAGCAGCTTTTGTATGGACATTCCTCACATTTGCAGGTGGGAGGGACATACTTGACCCCTCCATCCTCTCCTGCTGCACACTTGCCAGTCCTTAAAGGGGCAATTTGTATACAATGATCTTGTATGGAGAATGTCTATGTGCCTCCTTTGGTGTACATATATTAAGCAAGCACACAGAGATCCTTCACATCTAGATACCAAGTGTCAATCCCTACACTGCTTCTCCACCTAACACTTCTTTTCCCAAGCCAAGCTTATTAGGGGTAGTCCATTTGGCCCCTTCATGCATTCCTTGAGCACACTCAGAGGGAGCTACATAAACCTCCCTGGGTCACTTTTGCATTTTATTCATCTCCTACGTGGAAGGAAGAGTTCATTCTTTGTAAATGATTGCATACATATGGTTCCTTCATTTTATTTACTAATGCACAGAGTTGAAAGCTTGGGGGAAATCCCCAAATTCACTAGTGTGCTTCACTGTAAGTCTTTGTGTCTTGGAGAAAGGATCATCACACTCAGACCAGAGTGTTATGCACATAAGAGCATGGTGTCCCATCAACATTTTGAAGAGAATTACAGCTCTTGCAAAAACACGTCTGAACTGGAAATGAACCAAGGCTGCAGTTATTTTCTGGAAGGAAGTCCTATAGGCTTAATGGGACTTCTCGATAGATACTGCATTTTCTGGTGTATAAGACTACTTTTTAACCCAGGAAAATCTTCTCAAAAGTCGGGGGTCGTCTTATACGCCGGGTGTCATATTATAGGGCAGGTGCCGAAACTTCTGAGCTGGACTGGAGAATCTGTAGTCGCCACATATGGTGGGGGGAGCTCAAAAACGGCCACGGACGCATTCCCACTATATGGAGCGATCATATGAAAGCAGCTACTGCTCTGATAGTCTTGGAGACAGGGAGCACTGGGCAGGTAGGGAGAACTGACCAATCCAAGCAGACTTTGATTACAACAAGGTTTCCTGCCAAGTACCTGCATGTCATAAGCATTTGAATTTAAATTACCATATTGAAATTAAATCTGATGTTTTTTT
>NW_024823208.1:0-1076 GCF_019175285.1 Sceloporus undulatus
ATAATAATAATAATAATAATAATAATAATAATAATAATATGCTGCCTGTCCCGGAGGATCGAGATGGCTTACAATCTTCATAAAAATACAGTCTATTGTCCCCATCCCTACTAACCCATAATAAAATAATATTAAAAACAATTAAAACAATTAGATTAATCAAAAAGGATCAAGTCAGCTAGCAACAGAGGGATGGGCTGTTTTGTGTATTCTCAGTGATAGTCCATACCTTAGGCGACCAGGTGGTTACTCAGGGAAGGCCTGTTGGACGAGATCCGTCTTGACAGCCTTTCTGAAGCTGTCAAGGTTAATAATGGCGGGTTACAAACTGCCATAAAGTATGCGCTCTGCGCGTACTAGGGTTAGGAAGGGCCGTATTAGGGTTAGGAAGGTTCTTACCTTCCTCACGGCCCTTCCTCCCAGTACGCGCAGAGCGCGTCATAAATGGCGGCGTCCATCCACATGGGTGCTGCCATTTTGATGTCTTGGACGCTGTGCGTCCAGACGTGTCGCGGTGGAAGTGACACCGCGAGGGCGCGCTCCGCCCCTTGCGGCGCCACTTCCGCGTTTCGAAAAGGAGCGCCATTTCGGCACTCCTTTTTCACTGCGCGGGGAAGCCTCGCGGTCTGGCCGCTGGGGCTTCCCTACACAGCGAATGGTGGCGGCAGGAAAACGGCCCCTTGAGGACCGTTTGTATCCCGCCAATATTCCGGATCTCCTCCGACAGGCCATTTCATAGTTTGGGAGCAGCACATGAGAAAGCCCTCTGGGTAATTGCAATCAACCTTGTTTTTATTGGCTGAAGAAGGTTTTTCCAGAGGACCTAAGTGTGTGGGGCGGATGGTATGGAACAGGGGTAGGCAACCTTTGTGAGCCGGGGACCGGGTTGCTGTCCCTCAGACAACTGGGGGCCTGAAGCCAAAAAATAAATAATTAAATAATTTAAAAAAATTAAATATATAACTAAACCAGGACAAATGCAGAACAACATTTTCAAATGGAGGACACTTTTTTTTAAAAAAAAAAATAGAGGACACACGAAAAAATTTGCTGATTTTTTAAAAAATGTTAATATA
>NW_024823208.1:1176-1712 GCF_019175285.1 Sceloporus undulatus
CCCGCCAATATTCCGGATCTCCTCCGACAGGCCATTTCATAGTTTGGGACCGGCACATGAGAAAGCCCTCTGGGTAATTGCAATCAACCTTGTTTTTATTGGCTGAAGAAGGTTTTTCCCGAGGACCTAAGTGTGTGGGGCGGATGGTATGGAACAGGGGTAGGCAACCTTTGTGAGCCAGGGACCGGGTTGCTGTCCCTCAGACAACTGGGGGCCTGAATCCAAAAAATAAATAATTTAATAATTTAAAAAAATTAAATATATAACTAAACCAGGACAAATGCAGGACAACATTTTCAAATGGAGGACACTTTTTTAAAAAAAAAATAGAGGACACACGAAAAAATTTGCTGATTTTTAAAAAAATGTTAATATAAATGCATGTTTCTGAGGCTTCTATAGACAATTGCTCCCCAAAGGCCCCAGTGGCAATTGGCAGCAGGACCAGGCTGGGGCCAGTCCCAAGGCCTCACCAGGCCGGATCCGGCCCACGGGCTGTAGGTTGCCTACCCCTGGTATGGAAGGAGGTGATCCCG
>NW_024823209.1:0-938 GCF_019175285.1 Sceloporus undulatus
GAAAGGAAGGGGGAAAGCTGCCAAATTTATGTTTTTGTTGCTTCTCAACTTTTTAAAGCACTCCTCCCTTGCAAAGTGAAAATAATGATGGATGAGCCTTTGGGGGCTTTTGCAAATGTCCAGCCATGCCTCCTCCTGGAGAAAAAGAAAGGGAGGAGCAGAAACAGGAAAGAGCCTTGTAGTAGGAGTTCTCAGGGATTACTGTCCACTTCTTCAAATGCATGGAAGGAAATAGACTGTAATCCATCAAAGCTCCCGCTAACATGAATTGGTTAGATTTCAAAGGGCCACAAAGCACCCTTTCCATCCATCCTTTCCCTTTTTTTATATATTTAAACAGACTAGCATACCTCTTTCTTTCAGAATTAATACCTTTAGGAGAAAGTACGCTATGGTAGTAGTAGTAGTATCTTACCTTCTTCTTCCCATGGAATCAGGCCAACACACATTCGTCAAAAACATAGCATCAATTAAAAGCATATAAATCAGTTTAAACATGTAAAATATATAAAAAAAGACTTGCACATGTTAAAACAATCAATCCAGACTTTAAAATTTACAATTTAAATTTTTTAAAAAACCTTTCCCAATAGGCTTGTTGGAAGACACTCTAAAAAGGAGGAAAGGGTGAAAAGGGGAGCCCAGAAAACTCGCTCTCTTCCTAGCTCTGTGTGTGTTTCTGTGCCTTTGAGTCACCTGGAAACCCCATTAATTTTTCACATGGTTTTCTTAAGCAAGGAATCCTCAGAGGTGGTTCTGCCAGTTCCTTCCTTTGAAATACAGTGGTACCTCGGGTTACAAAATTAATTCGTTCCGCGGCTAATTTCGTAACCCGAAAAACCTTCGTAACCTGAATTGCCATAGGCGCTAATGGAAAAAATAGCTCTCTGCGCCCTCCGGTGGCGGCCTTTCCATTTAAAACAGCGCCGGGGTTTTTT
>NW_024823209.1:1038-1712 GCF_019175285.1 Sceloporus undulatus
ATTTTTGCCTGGGTTACTTTTCCTCTTCATTGTAAGGCTGGAATCCACTGGCATCATACACATGCGTAAGTTCCTTTACAAAAGCAGTTGGATATTTTTGTCCAGAAGATCCAGTTGCAAATTGTTGCTGTTGCACATGCTGCAAATGCACAGGTGCACATGCATTTGGTTGCACACTCGGTGGGGGTTCTGATGTGCAATGTTGTCACTCAGTGCAAGAGCTGTGTAACATCATCAGCACATAACTCCACATGTGTAGATTTATGCAATGCAGCACTGATGCAACATTTTATATTTTGGAACCTGCTTTTTTTTTTTTTTGGGGGGGGAGGATTAAGTGTTAGCCATAATTAATTACTGTATATTGTACAGAATATTGTACATTTATGAGCAAGCCAGTCCTCCCCTTTATGCAACTATGAAGATGACTTTTCTCTTTCTGCCCCTGCAAGCAAGTTAACCCTCCTTCTGTTGTTCCAGTGTACAATCCACAAGGCTCTGGTGTGGAGAGAGTCGTGGAAGGAATGGATTCAGCTGGGGCAGGATTTGAATTCCGAACCTGCCAGAGACTGACCAGCGAGTTGGTGCCGTGAGGCCTCCGTTCCTTTTGTGCCCAATGAATCCAACTGTTTGAGACTTTTCCTGCCAGTCCATTCCTCTGCCGGGGGAAGCTG
>NW_024823210.1:0-1712 GCF_019175285.1 Sceloporus undulatus
ACGGAGGGGTTTCAGTCAAGCCAGAAGCCTCTACTAGCAGTAGTGGTGGTACCTCAGATGGGGAGACACAAACAAGACCAGTAACCACTAGGATGACAGAAGACAAAAGATTTAGTAGAAAGACAACAACTTCTAGTGCAGACAGTGATGAGGAAAGAGGCAGAACGACAGAATTCATACCCAGGCGTAGTCACAGAGTTAGGAAGTCACCAGATAGGTTTGTTGTGACACAGGCAAGAGCTTGTACAGTAGTAGAAGAGCCTGAGAGTTTTGAAGAGTTAGAAACCTTTTCTAGGGAAGAACAGGAAAGATGGTGTGAAGCAATGAAAAGTGAGTTTAGTTGCTTGGTGAACAAGAATGTGTTTGAGATTGTTAATAGACCCAAAGACAAACCAGTGATAGGTTGCAAATGGGTATATAAGAGAAAGGAAATGCCTGATGGAAGCATTAAGTACAAAGTAAGATTAGTAGCTAAGGGTTTTGCACAACAGCAATATGAGAATTTTGACAAGACTTATTCTCCAACAGCAAAGCCAGAAAGTTTGAGAATGGCGTTAGCTGTAGCAGCTAGAAGGAATTTAATGGTAGAGCATTTTGATTTTGAAACGGCTTACCTAAATGCAAACTTAGATGAAGAAATTTTTATGGAACAGCCACAAGGGTTTGAGGAGAATGGAAATCAGAAAGTTTATAGATTGAAGAAGGCATTGTATGGTTTAAAACAAAGTGCCAGAGCTTGGAATTTGTGTATCAATGACGAGTTAGTTAAGTTAGGATATAAGAGAAGCGTGGCAGATGCTTGTGTTTATACGAAAGGAGACATAGTGCTAGTAATTTATGTGGATGACTTGTGCGTGGCAGCAAAGTATGAACAGGAAATAGAATCAGTCAAGAGAGAATTGTCAGAAAAGTTTGTTTTGAAGGATTTAGGTTTGTTGAAATCTTATTTAGGCATTAATGTTGAGGGGACACAAGAAGGACATTGTTTGTTAAGTCAGAGAAAGAAAATTGAGAATTTGATAGAAAAGTGTGGTCTACAGAATGCTAAAATAGTTAGAGCTCCAATGACAACTGGTTTCATTTCTGAACCAACAACAAGAGATTTTGAAGACAAGACATTTTTCAAGAGCATCATAGGATCACTTCAGTTTATTTCTTGCCACACTAGACCAGACATTGCGTTTGCCGTGAACACATTATCTAGAAGAGTTTGCAATCCTCAGGTTGAGGATTGGACAGCTGTGAAACACTTGTTGAGATATTTGAAAGGGACATTAGACAAGAAGTTAGTTATCAGAAGCAGTAACGCAGATATAGATTGTTTTGTAGATAGTTCATTTGCGTCAGAATTAGGAGACAAGAAGTCAGTAACAGGAATGATAATCAAGTATAGTGAGAGTCCAATAGTTTGGAGAAGTAGAAAACAAACAAACGTAGTGCTAAGTACTTCTGAAGCAGAATTTGCAGCTTTGAACGAGATAATGAACGAGGTACAATGGATTGAACAATTGTTAAATGACCTGAACGAAAATTTCAAAGTTCCAGTAGAAATTCAAGAAGATTCACAATCATGTATAGCAATGGCTGAAACAGAAAGTTTAAAGAATAGAACCAAATATGTGGGTGTAAGGTACCAAAATGTAAGAGACATGGTTCAAAAAGGAGAAATAGAGTTGAGGTACATAGAGACACAAAATAACATAGCAGATTTG
>NW_024823211.1:0-1712 GCF_019175285.1 Sceloporus undulatus
TAGAATGCAGCCATACTGAACAAGTTAGGAGAGGAATATGGAAAGATAGCTGGTACATTTCTGACTTTCAACTTCATTTGGAAATGTTAATACTAAATAGAGTATTCATTATCTAATGTTGAAAGTTTTCATGAACATTATAAAATTAATTTATGACATTGTTAGTAGTATAAATATTGGACTGAATTCTGAATGTCGAAAGGGAATTAAAAATGGCCCCAAATCATGTAAAATTATCCCCAAAAGGAAACATTTAAAGTGACATGAAATGCTAACAGATAACAGTTTAAAGTTACATGAAATGCTAACAGACAGACAGTGATCTGGGGCCGGGGTGAGATTGCTGTCATATGATTTAGGAGGGAGGGTGGTTTACCTTCTCATCACTGATTGCATGGGCATCCCATTCTCAGCAGAAGTAGCATCATACTGGCCAGGCACTCAGAGAAAACTGCTCAACCAGCAAGTGGACAATGGCAGTGGTGGCACCGAAGGGGATCCACTTGTCAGCTCAGGGTAAGAGGACTGGTGGGCTCTTCATGTGTGGACAACTGGATCAGCTGAATTGGACCCAATCTAACTGGCCAAAAGAAGTGGAAGCACCCCATGGTTTCCTGGATACCCCAGGAATTTCCAGACTTCACTCACTTCAGAACAAAGTTAAGGACCAATAACCATAGTTCCTTCCTAGAAGTATTTGTACATCATGAAGAAAGCCAGCACCATCTTTGTGGTGAATGCAGTATTTTTCACCAACTTAGTAAAGCCCCAGGACATAGACTGACTATCTTCTCAGTACAGCCTGGGTCTGATTTTAGGGCATGTCCAATAAGGTGTCTCAACTTTGACCTGTACCTCTGCATTCTTCATAAATGTCAACATCTTGATTAAAGTTCTGGAAAACAACATAAAAGCATTTCTCCCATGGGGCTTTCCTTCAAATTCATTTGGACAATGGTTCAAGTTATCTGTCGGGGATGCTTTGTTTGAGATTTCCTGTATGACAGGGAGTTGGACTGGATGGCCTTTGTGGTATCTTCCAACTCTATGATTCTATGATTCTATAAATATTCTTCATCATATCATTCATATTTCAATTATTTTGCAGTTTACAAAGTAACTCACAATGCTTAGCCTTAGTGTCTATTCACACACATGCATGTTGCAATATTGTGAATCAATGCCTTTCATGGGTTAAGCAATCAACATTGATCCAAAACACTGTCAAAGGTTTTGCACTGCTTAATGTCATCTCAGGTACTAGGAAATGCATCTCACTCGCAGAGAAAATTAACATGCAGCTGAAAATGATTGAATAAAGAATTGTTATGTTACAAATTTTCATATATAAGAATTTGTTGCTGTTGTTCTATGCCTCTAAGTCATTTCCAATTTATGACAAACACAAAACGAACTTATCATGGGGCCTTCTTGGTAAGATTATATCAGAAGCAGTTTGCCATTTGTTTCCTCTTTAAAAGAACGTGAATTGCCCAAGATCACTGGGTGGATTTCCATGCCAGAGTGGTGATTTTACTTTCATCACCAGAGTTCAATAATAATAATAATAATAATAATAATAATAATTTGTATACCGCCCTCTGGCAAACCAATCCGGGCGGTTAACAACAGTAAAATATAAAATATGACAATTAAAAACACTTTATCCCTCCCCCCCTTAAGACAGTATTAAACAGTATAACATATTAAAA
>NW_024823212.1:0-1712 GCF_019175285.1 Sceloporus undulatus
GTGCCATGGAAGGAGAGCCCATAGAAAGGAATCTCGTCTGATAACACATTCACATTGTGATGTGAATCCATATCATTGGAAGCGCAGTCACGTCGGAACTGACCTGCAAAAGCTCTAAAAATCTCCATGTGAAAAACTTCAATGACTGAGAGAAAAAGAGGAAACTAACCAAATAAATATACAGTGGGTCTGGAGCTGAGCTCATCAAAAGTGAAGAATTTGCACCCTTATTTCATGCCTGGAAGTTATGAAAACTTGAGACTCAAGGCCAAGCCCTGAGATCTGGCAACCCTAGCCTATGTTGCACACAATTTCTGCTGGGACATGCTGGTTTTGTGGAACATATGTAACAAATTATTCCAAAATGCTAGAGTGAATATAAATTCTAATTTCTCCTTTCCCCCAAGGAATGTCAACTTCTCTCCTTGTATTACCTTTTCCAGTGGCAGTAAGGGCATAAATCATTGAATCAAAGGCCTCAGATATGGCTGATGCAGCTTATGCACTACATCCCAGATAGTGTCAGAGATAGACTAGCAGTGTGAAATCAGGCACCAAGAAAGATCTCTAAACTGCTCAGCACTTTAGAGAACAGGGAGGAAAGTTTGCTTTTGTTGCCCAACAGAAAAATATTTATTGTACTGAGTCAGCAGTCACCTGCAGCTTGGCCAAGAAGATCCAGTGAATGTCCAGCACATATAATATACTAAGCATATTTATTTTTCTCTTCAAAATTTTGCTGCATGCCATTATATTTTCCTGTCATGTTGGCTGTGCTACCTTATGATTTGTACTTATTAGTCAGCTCTGCAGTAATTTTCAAGATAATGTAGCATCATATTGGCTGTATTTTCACTACTGTGCTTTTCTGGTCTCAGGAAAGTTAGAAAACAACCAGTAGGAAAACTATCACTAGGAAAAGCATAGTTTACAATAATATTTAGTTGATCAACATATGAAACATCAGGTACAGAGTCAGCAAATTCAAATAACTAGCTTCTCTCAAGTTTTCCAAAATTTATCCTTTTTCTCTGACAGCTGTACTGAAGAGTTTGTCACGTACCGTTTTAGACAAGTATGACGTTTCAGAGCTCCACTGGGGCATCAGTGTTGTACAGAATTAGCAAGAAAGGGATGAGTTCTACCAAGCCAGGAAAATTCTTGGTATGTAGTAAGATAAATTTTTATTGAATCCCCTAAAAACTAATTTACATTCTGATAATGTGCATACAGCTACAAGAAGGTGTTCCAGTATATACCCCCATTACTAATGCTGTTTTTCTCATCTGGTCCTCCAAGTGAGGATGCAAGGAACTGTGTAGTCAAGAACTATATTTTGAGATATCAAAATGATTGTATTCATTTTAGAAACTGTTTTCACCATATATTTTACCCTTTATCTGCAATTTGAAATTTTAAAAAATGTTTAGAGGACCCTCATATCTGAGATCCTAAGTTGTTTACTTAGATTGTGCATAATTGCAGCACTCCAGCTGTATACTCCTAGGTGCACCCGCATTGCAGAAATAATCCAGTTTGACACCACTTTAACTGCCATGGCTCAGTGCTATGTAGGCTTGCCATATCCCGCCTGTGGGCAGGACTTTCCCGGTTTGGGGTGGGGCCACACAGTCCCACCCCAGTTTGGCCCCTCCCCCAGGACCTCCCCCCAGCAAGGCCCTGGAGGCAGCTGCACCCCTCCCCATGGCTGT
>NW_024823213.1:0-1712 GCF_019175285.1 Sceloporus undulatus
CACTCAGGTCGGTGGATGGCAATTATAGAGAGCGGAGTCTCCTTCCTTCAGGCTAGCCCTGATGGAGCTGGACCTGCCTGGTGAATTCCCTCTCAGGTGGGCGGATGGCAAATTTAGATACTATACTTCTATTGATGCAGCCCAAAATCGCTTGTTTGCAAGAATGACAAGGGGATACTTGTCAAAGGCCTTATTGAAATCAAGCTATACCAGATCCACAGCATTCCCTTCATCTACCAGGATCATCTATGGAGATTAGATTTGTCTGGCATGATACCCACCTCTGCATCGGCCCAAAGGAGGCATATGTCACCTGCGTATATCACAAGCAGGATGCTGTTCTCTGTGTCTGAGTACTGCAGGGTTTCTTGCCAAACCAAGCCTAACCTTGGTCCCTTTTCTGAGGACCTTCATCTCGGCCTCTTTGTACACGGCTTTGGGCCCTCACTGGAAGTGACCCAAGAGCAGGACCACCAGGGCCCCCCGCAGACCTGATGGCTGACACAGAGGACGACCGGAGGGAGTTGGGCTCCAAGAGAAAGAGGCTGCCGAGGTACAACAGCTCTTTGGTAAGTCACTATCCTATTAGCTTCATCTGGGTCACTGCTGGGCCAATTTATGAAAGGAATGAAATACAATACTATCCGAGTTTGGCAGACACAGTCCTGGTTAATCCTTGGTCACCCCATTATTTGGGGGGCTTTTAAAGTATCCTGGTTTCTCTCTCCTCTTCCCATTTTTCCCCTTCTTCAGCTGACTCCAGTTTCTGCATAATGAATGCCAAGGAGTTTGCACCCCATCAATTCAAACGTGGGGAGAGTAGAAGAAAGAAGGGGGCAGGGACATGTCCTTGCTAGGAATCTGAGGCAAAAGCAAAGTGCTGTGCCCTTCCCCGCTTGTGTGATCTTCCTCATAAACAACTTTGACCATCTTCACCACTTTCTGGTGTTGCGTATCCAGATGTATCTTTCTTTCCCCATCTGTGAAATGTTGAGAATATGGGAGAATGTCTCTAGATCTAAATTGGGGGTGGCCCCATGGCCCTCAAGCCCACAGTGCTCCCCAGAATTGCTTTTTAGAAATGACATTTGCCTCTGAAATTTGGCAACAAATGTCTAAATGCACTATAATCTTTGGAGGCTAAATGTACTATACGTGTCGGGATAGTCAGTATTCTAATCTATCATTAATATCCCAGCCATGGCCTAAATTATATTGTATATTACATTGAAAGAATTTGAGACAAACTTCACCTCAAAGGCAGTAGCTTTTTTTCTTGCTAACAGAATTTAAAGTTTATTTCCTGGACAAAATTCTGAAGTGATCAAATAATTTTTGGGATGCATCATGTGCTTCTCCTCTCCTTTTATTATTCATTCTCTGGATGAGGGCTATTTTCTATTGCAGGTGACCTTTGCAGATGTGGCAGTATATTTCAATGAGGAGGAATGGAAACTGTTGATGAAGAAGCAGAGACTTATGTACAATGATGTGATGATGGAGAATTATGAGAATGTGGCTTCTGTGGGTAAGGAAGCTGAATTCATTGCCCTTACTATGAAGAGTGAGGGCCCTTTCATTCTACATTATCATGGCACTATGATTCCACTTTAGAATTATATAATCATAGACCTGGAATAGACCACAAGGACCATGTGGTTCAATCCCTTGCCATGCAGGAAACACATTGAAAGCATCCCCGACAGATTGCC
>NW_024823214.1:0-1712 GCF_019175285.1 Sceloporus undulatus
GTTCATCACCGGAGGAGAGAAATTGTCCACGAAGCAGATGAGGACGTTGGGTTCCCCGAACTCCATGGGGTCTTCGGGAAACACCATGGCCGAAGGAGGCACTGAGGAAGGGAGAAGGCATTAGGATCCCCTGACTCAGATTGCCCACCAACCCCGTTCTGTCCCCCTGCGCATGCCCCAATTCTGGGTACCGTTCTGGGCCCGAGTGCGGTTGCTGCGCTTCATGAGGATTTCCAGGTTGGTCTTCATGATGGCCATGTTGTTAAGGGCGCCCAGGGCATCGAAGCTGACCTGCTTGGCGTAGTCGGGCAGCCGCCAGACGTTCTGCTTGTGTTCCCAATCCACATGGAGGAGCTCCTCCTGGTCAAAGTCCTGGAGGAACTCCCCAGACTCCTTTCCTGACGGGAAGCTCTCCTGGAAGTAGTCTAGCTGGATTTCCGTGTGGACTACTGCATCTGATGAATGAGAGACAAGGATGAATATATATATATATATATATGTATTTATTAATATTTATTTCCATTTGAGGGTTTACAACTCTCTGCCACTTGTAGCAGTTTGCACCAAATTAAAACAAATCACAGAGAAAATACAGGAAAATTTGGACTAGGATCAAGAAACAAAGTTGGAGAGAAAATGATAATTGTGCAAAGCCATCAATATTTACATTGCAAACACTTCTTTCATACAGCCAGAGATGAAACTGTTCACATTTGAGCATTAAGGAGAAGCTGGAAATTAATAAGTAAATAAATAATTATTATTACATCATCATTGGTCAACACAAAAATCAGGAACGAGCAGCAGAACTGAAAGGAGAAGATGGAAACGCTTCATTCTCATGACAAAAACAGGTGCAGATTGTGGCACAGAACATGACTCCTTCTCAGTATAAGAGTCTCAGAGCAAATGAAGACACAGCACAAAGAAAACCCCAAATTACAGGAAAATGTGGACTAGGATCAAGAGAGAGCGAAGGACCGAGTTTTGCAAGAGAAGAGACTGTGCAAACTTGAGCCTTGAGGAGAGGCGGGAAAGAAATCAAGTTGATTACTACTGCTGCTGCTACTCCTACCCTACGACGAAACATGGACATCGGTGGATGGCCAACACAAACATCAGGGATAAAATCAGCAGCAGAAGTGGAAGGAGATAGAAAAGCTCCATTCTCGCGCCCTAAAACTAGATTCATTTGTGGGCCTCCTCCCCGGACCCCAGCATTTTGGGAAACATGACAGACGACCGATGTCCAAAATCAGAATAAACCAGAAGAAGAACTCCAAATCAATCATCGCCCCAAAATACAATCTGAAGGAGATAAAGCGAGACGGTGATTTGCACCAATTGATTCGGAAGCCAAGGAATTCCAAAGAGAAGCCGGGAAGAATAGAGAAAGGTGCAAAGTGACAGAGAAGAACCAGTGGATGATGGACGAGGTGCGGAAAGCCTCAGAGGAAAGGCAAGAAGCAGAAGGAAAAGGGAGGGAGGGAGGCATGGAGTTGGGAGCAATGCCCCTTTTCGACAATCAAGGCGCAAGGATAAGAATCACCAAGGACAAACGTTCTTTGCTTTCTGCCTCTCCTCAAGGCTTCAGGCGGACTGCAGCATGCTAAAGACACAAAACGCAGCGACTGAATAAGCAAGAAGGGAAACCGAGAGAGAAAGAGAAAGAGAGAGAGAAA
This sequence comes from Sceloporus undulatus, assembly GCF_019175285.1. NCBI lineage: Eukaryota > Metazoa > Chordata > Lepidosauria > Squamata > Phrynosomatidae > Sceloporus > Sceloporus undulatus. The sequence goes on from NW_024823214.1 coordinate 1,683, forward strand.
GAGAGAGAGAAAGAGAGAAAGAGAGAGAGA
>NW_024823215.1:0-1712 GCF_019175285.1 Sceloporus undulatus
TACTAGGGTTAGGGGGGTGCGGAAGCACCGCACCTTCCTAACCGTAGTACGGACTGACTCCGTACTTTCATGGCGGTATGTAATCCGCCATAGCAAGCAACCTCAGAGACAAAACTCTACTTCAAAGTGAGAAGGGCCCAATCCTTGTCCCAGGCAACTAAAACTCCTCTTTAGCTCCCTCACACCTTCTGAATTCAGTTCATAAGAACAGCCTCTCTTTTTGGGTTTCCCCACCCATTGGACCAAACCAATAATTCACAGAAATTACAATAACATAGAGCCAGTATGGTGAAGTGGTTTGAGCATTGGGCTATGACTCTGGTGGACACCAAGGTCTGAATCACTGCTTGGCCATGGAAACCTAGAGAGTGACACTCTCAGCCTCAAAGGACAGCAAAGGCAAACTCCTTCTGAACAAATCTTGGCAAGAAGAACTTGTGTTAGGTCACCATAAGTTAGAAATGACTTGAAGGGATACAACGAACAGAAAACAATAACACAAATTGAACTGGCAGTTGAATCTTATTTCAGTGTTGAAATAATGCTCACAAGGATTCTCTACCACACTTGAGGGCAGTAGTATGAGTGGGTGCAGGGTATACATGTAGTTCTGTTTTTCAACATTTCATTGCCACTCTCTGGGTCTGTAGCACTCTGTTGTAATGCTCTGTCAAATGGTGGTCTGCTATCAGATCCGTTTAACTGAAGATGCCAGGGACTGAACCTCGGGCCTTTTGAACATAAAGCCCATGTTTTACAACCCAGCAATGTTTTTTTTTCCTTTTGTGGTAGGAGAATCAGTATGGAAAAAGCCAAAGTATTTCATTTTCATACTGCTGATCTTGCCACATTTGTTCCTTTGGCAGAAAGCATTGGCAGTGTTGAGACAGACTTGCATTTTTAAAATGTATTTATTTATTTTGGTTGCCACCTCATGTCTTGTATCTTTCACATTCTGTAGCACAAAACAGAGTCAAATACATTGGGTTATTGTGAATAGCATGTACTATCAATATACCATGGTTTACCACCCACTGTGAACACTAGTTGTTATCATCCACTTGTTAATATCAAGATACAGAGGCCATGCAAGATGGGTCTTCAAACATTCTCATGCTGTGGCCTTTCAAATCATTACAGTATTCTCCTCCAATCTCCTACTGTTTTGATTCAAGCTAGAAGTGAGATTTTTGAGCAGACTGCTGCTCTGCAGTCACCAAACACTGTGCCAATCCATTTACTGTTTTGAAAGATAATTTCTAGGAGTTCAATACTCTACAGGTTAAATGTGGCACAATGAAATGCAGTCTGATGGAACATTATTAGATGGTAGCCATAGGGATGAGCAAATCTGTGTCAGTCCTACTAAGTTTTCCACTTTTTCAAAACTTTAAGAAATTGTACGGAGCTGATTCAAAAGGAATTTAAGTTTGCCCAAAACCAAACATGCATTATTATGTTCATTATCTAATATTTAAATCATCTGTCAATATGTTTACTATGCAGAAATATTATTGACTAAGAATTTGGTATACTCAGGTAAAGTCTATGTTACCCTAAAAGTTGGGAGAGGGAGGTTGGGAGTCCCAATCAGCAGTGTCAGCATCTTCTTAAAATTGTGGGGAAATTATAGCTCAAAAGGAGGCCTGTGAGAGAAGGGTAACTTTGGAGATGTTTTCACCTGTATATACCAGTACTAATCGCAAACAGCA
>NW_024823216.1:0-548 GCF_019175285.1 Sceloporus undulatus
AAAATACCAAGACCTTTGATTTGTTAACATTAATCTGTAGGTGAAACCTAACACAATATTCACTAAATCTATTCAGGGCTCTCTTTAAGCCCACCTGAGTCCACGACAATAATACAGTGTCATCAGCATATTGTATGAGTGGAAAGTACTTTGGAGAAAAATACATCAGATTGGGCTACTAATGTTAGCCAGTTTGCTATGTTGAGTTAGACAGGGAAAGCAAGATAAATAGTAATAATAATAATAATATTAAAATTTTATTTATATACCGCCTTTCTAGAGATCAAGGCGGTTTCACAACACAAAACATATAACAATTAAAACCATTAAAAACATCATAAAAACAAATCATACAGTAAACAGTCTCACGCTAGCTCAACAATGCTGCTGAGAGGAGAGAGGAAGGGAGTACATCAGGGGTCATCAGGGGTCAGGGTATGCCTGCTGGAATAGGTGTGTTTTTAACCCCTTTTTAAATTGTTCCAGCAAGGTGGCCGAGCGGAGCTCGACGGGAAGCGAATTCCAGAGCTTGGGGGCCGAAGTAGAAA
>NW_024823216.1:648-1712 GCF_019175285.1 Sceloporus undulatus
TGGAAAGGCGGTATCACAACACAACACATATAACAATAAAAACCATTAAAAACATCATAAAAACAAATCATACAGTAAACAGTCTCACGCTAGCTCAACAATGCTGCTGAGAGGAGAGAGGAAGGGAGTACATCAGGGGTCATCAGGGTCAGGGTATGCCTGCTGGAATAGGTGTGTTTTTAACCCATTTTTAAATTGTTCCAGCGAGGCAGCCGAGCAGAGCTCGCCGGGAAGCGAGTTCCAGAGCTTGGGGGCCGAAGTAGAAAAGGCTCTCTGCGTGGTGGTGACATATCTAGCCTCTGGAACCCTTAGCAATTGCTTCCTGGCAGACCTGAGTGTGCGGGGCGGATTGTATGGAGAGAGGCGGTCCTCCAAGTACCCTGGGCCCAAGCCATTTAGGGCTTTATAGGTAATAACCAACACCTTGTATTGCGCCCGGAAGCAAATAGGCAGCCAGTGAAGGTCTTTAAGGACCGGTGTTATATGACTGGTCCTGGAAGTACCAGTGACCAGTCTTGCCGCCATATTCTGCACCAAATGCAGCTTCTGGGTATGGTACAAGGGTTGCCCCATGTAGGGCGCATTGCAGAAATCCAGTCTAGAGGTTACCAGAGCATGTACTACCGTTTCAAGGTCCCCCCGGCCCAGGTAGGGTCGCAGCTGGCGTATCAGCCTAAGCTGATAACAGGTGCTCCTGACCGTCGCATCCACCTGAGATGTAAGGCGGAGCGACGAGTCAAGGAGCATCCCCAAACTGCGTACTGAGTCCTTCACGGGAAGCGTGATCCCGTTCAGAACAGGTGGAACCATCGCCATCCCTGGACCAGGGGAGCCTATCACGAGTACTTCCGTTTTCTCTGGATTCAGGCTGAGTCTGTTTTCCCTCATCCAGCCCATTACCGACTCCAGACAGGCAACAAGAGGAGAGATGCCATCCTTGGTCACTGAATCAGTCGGAGACATAGAGAAGACTATTTGGGTGTCATCAGCGTACTGATAACCCCGCGCCCCATGCCTCCGGATGATCTCTCCCAGCGGTTTCATGTAAATGTTAAAAAGCATGT
>NW_024823217.1:0-1712 GCF_019175285.1 Sceloporus undulatus
ATAATAATACAGTGATACCTCAGCTAACAAAGCTTCCGACAATGAGCATCCTTTTGACAAAATCTTTTTATGTCCACTTAAATTCCCCTTTTCCTCCTCATCTACTGACTTACTGGAAGCTTTTTAGTAGCATTGGCATTAAGGGAATAGTGGGCTAGAAAAACATGGATTTTTGGTATCAGGTTGCAGCAACATGGTGTGCAGTGAAGTTTCTGCTGGGAAATAAAAACAAACCTGGACTGTGTGACAGTATTCCTGGGTTAGCTGAAAAAACCCTTGGTTTAAACAAATGACTTTTTAAAAAAAACACTCCTGGTTGTTGTTGTTTTTTAATTAATTATGAACATACTTTTTTTTTAAAAGTCTGGCTATTATTACTATTTTTCAACACACTTACTGGAACAATGACAGTTTGAATTTAAACATTTTAACTTTAACAGTTTATTGGTAGAAGTTCATTGTTCGGCCATCATCTAGTGTCAGTTCCTTCTTTTTAATCTCTTTATTTTATAGTACAAGAAATGTCATTCAGAAACAAAGCCTTCAAAGAACATAAGTTCAACCAAAACAACTTTATTTAAAAAATCACTTTTTAAAGAACAATTGTTAATTATGTTAATGGTTGTAATGTCCAAACTGAATTTTGCTACTTTGTGTGGTCCTATATATAGGATAACGTCAATGTAATTCCCAAGGTTTTATTGAAAGATATAAATCATATCAAAGCCTAATAACTTTGAATTGTTAATGTTAGAAAGCATTAAAATATGGCCAACCAAGCTTTCCTAATACATAAAATAATGTTTTACAGTATTACCACATAAGCAAGATTCAATATTTTTCGTTAAAACATTCATACAAAAAAAATTGATTTAAAGAAAGAACACAACCCTGCCCCCTGTTTAAACAACCACAACAAAATGGGTTACAAACTTGTTCCATTTTCCATCCTTTCAAATATTTAAACATGGCGATCATGTCACCTCTTAACCTTCTCTTCTCCAAGCTAAACATAGCCAGCTCCCTAAGCTGCTCCTCATGGGGCTTTATGGTTTCCAGACTCCTCACCATTTTGGTTGCCCTCCTTTGGATATGCTCCAGTTTGTCAACATCCTTCTTGAATTGAAGTGCCTAGAATGGGACACATTTTTGCCCAGGAAGACAGCACAGCTCTCGAGACATCTTGCCGGACCCACAAACTACTGATTCTGTACTCCTTGTACAGCAAGGAGTTCCCTACTACGACCACCATGTGTCTCCACCAAGATGTGGGAGAGGTCAGCCCATGTGCTGATTCTACCAAGGTCTCTGTACACTACCTGAGAGCTGGTTCTGCTCCTCTTCCTTGTCATCATTGGAAGGGCAAGGGCTTCAAATCAATTCCGTAGCTGCAAGCTTGCAAAATGATCCTTGGTTCTCCTACTTCTGTGTGTCATATTCCTGCAAATGTTTATGTTCTGTGTACAGAAACTGACCTCTTCCCCAGAAACTTCTCCAGTGTGTTCCCCATCCAGAGCGGTCCGCTCTGTCCAAGAAATCCTCTTGCTTCCTAATGTGCTGAAGATACCTGGGCCTCCAGCTGCTGGAACCTCTCCTCTAAAGGGGCTACCAACTTGCACTTGGTGCGGGTATAGCTAGAGGGGCTGCTTTGGATTATAAAGAGCACTTGAGATGCCCCTGTCAATCAAAAGCAGTTAGGGGATTCATCAATT
>NW_024823218.1:0-1712 GCF_019175285.1 Sceloporus undulatus
TCAAATACTCGAAAGATATAAGATAGATATGAAATTACAAAGGATTGAGAAAGAAGAAACTGAATTTAGCAAACTGATTAAACATAATACAGATCACTTAATCTCCAAATTGTACAAACTGCTATTAAAATATGTGATGGAAGATGAAACTATAAAACAATACATGATTAGCTGGGCCCAGGATGTTAAAAAACCAATAATGTTAGCCCAATGGGAAAAAAATTGGAAAACAAGATTAAAATACACTTTGAGTTACGATATAAAAGAAAATTATTACAAACTTCAATTTAGGTGGTACCTCTCACCAATGAAATTATCCAAGATTTACAAAAGCACAAACAAGGAATGTTGGCACTGTTCCTCAAAACTTGGGACTTTTTACCACATGTGGTGGGAATGTGAAAGAGCCAGGAAATTTTGGAAAATGATTAATCAAGAATTGGAAATGATTTTAGAGATGAAAATAAGAATGGAACCAACTCTTTATCTGTTGAATATAATAGAGGACTGTGAAATAGAAAAAAGATATGGGAAACTCCTGTTCTACCTAATTGTGGCTGCAAGAATGATATTTGCGAAAAAATGGAAGAGTAAAGAAAGCCCAACTCTAAACGATTGGAAAGAAAAGATCTATGATATGATGATGGCTGACAAACTCACATACCTGCTCAGGGATCAAAGCAACAAAAGGTATTTAGAAGAATGGAATCCACTAGAAAAATATCTTAGAATAAAGTGATTGGAATAGTATGTATGATTTATCTTATAAAAATAACGGTGAGAGGGAATAAAGAGTAACAGATTATAAATGGTAATGAACGCAGATAAGGAGAACGATCAAAAAAAGGAAAAGTTATTGGTAAAAAAATATTACAATTTAATAGCAATATATGTAATCAACAAGGGTGATGGTTAATAGAAAGGAGGTACAGATATAATAAGGAGCTGTAGAGAACATGACATTGGAATATGAACTAAAAGGATTTTATAAGCATGGAAGGTTTGAATTAAAAATAGTTAAAGAAAAAATATTCAGAATAAGAGACAGGAAGTCATTTTATGTTTCTTTTTTTTGGTATGTATGTATGTTATGTATATTTGTACAGTATATTTGTTTTTGGTGGTTATTTGTTTATCCAAATCCCCTTTCCCTGTTTGATATGTTTTTTTATAAATAATAAAATCTAATTAAAAAAAAAAAAAGAAATTGGTTTCAGTATAGTAAACAGAGAGAAAAATGGTTATTGATTTATGTCTGGGTTATTATATTGGCTCTAAGAATCAGAGGAGAGCAAACAGGCGTCAATCCACAAACTGCTTGTTTGCAACAAGACACATTGGATTTGACATAATTACTTTGGAAAAGTAGCTTGTGGATCACACAATGCTTCAGCCATTAATTCAGTAGCTAATAGCATTTGGTTTCCACGGCCATCCAGGCTGGCTACAAATCCCCTTCTTCTAGGCTCATTCAGGGCCAGTTTTCTGATGTGTGTCAGTCACTTTAACATTTGTGATTCTATGCAAACTTAAGAAATGTCTGGAGCCTTAGCAAATCCTGCCATAAAATGTTATTGCTGACTTTCTATTTTTCTACATCCAAAATCCACAAAACAGTGATACCTTTATTGGATCAACCAAATGCAAAAAAAATTATGTTGCAAGCTTTTAAAGTTTCACTGGCTTCTTCATCAGGCAAAGATGTTTAAAAT
>NW_024823219.1:0-1712 GCF_019175285.1 Sceloporus undulatus
AGCAAGGGAGAAAGGGGCCAAGAGGCCCCTTTCTCCCCCTCCCCGCCGCCGTAGGGTGTCCTTGGGGCTTGAAGCCCCAAGGACACCCCTTTTCAGGCTGCGGGGAAGCGGCGTTTTGCCGCTTCTCCGCAGCCTGAAAAGCGGCGGATCGGGGCCTCAGCGGCTGCCGTTCTGGCAGCTGAGGCCCCGATACACAGGGGGAAGGGGCAGGTACAGCCTGCCCCAAATGGGCGGTCTATAACCCGCCAATGATGAGGCTGAAGGAGAAGCAAACACTTGAGATGTGTAAGAGGGTTGGATTTCAAAGCAGGAAAAGAAATCACGAAAAGAATCAAGAGAGTAGTCTTTAAAACATTGTGAATGACTGGTTAGCTACTTGTTTTGTTGAATTTACAGAGCACAATTTTTAAATTCTTTAATTTTAAAATCTTGAAGTAGACGATTCTTTACTGAATCCGTAAGTATTTTTATTTGCAGGGAATCAGAAGACACTGCTTTGCTTCTCCTGAAAGAAATATATAGAACTATGGACATCTATCCTGAACAGCCACAACATTGATGTATGGGCATCTGTCTTTCAGAATCTGTAAGTAATCCTTAGTATAAATGCAACAGAAAGTTGTCTCTGCTTTTGAGGACTAAACCACAAGTAGAGTAGGGAAGTTACAGAGCTCCTTTTGGACTGTGTATGAAAAGTTTAAAACGACTCAGTGTTTCTTTGGTAAAGAGTTGCCAACATATTTTAAGTGTATTTGGACAAATTGTATGCTTTTCATTTAAAAACTTACATATGTCTGAACATATGGCACTACCTTGTATGCTGTATTTTAATCTTTTGTTGTAAATGATTTTACATTTTAAAAAATTAATGGCATTTTAATATGGTAGCTTGTTCAACTGTTTTTTTAACCATCAGAATTTAGTTATGTTTTATTATAGTCTACCTTTGGTTCCATACCAGGAGAAAAGTGTAATATAACAGAAATAAATAAATAAATAAATGCCTTTTTTTTCTGGTGTCAGTGTATGTATTTTCTGCTTGCAGTTCACTAAATTCCTTTCTAGTAAGATAAATGAACATGATACTACAAATAGTATCTTCCCTACTTTTTTCCTTTCTCCTTGAATGTCGTTTAAGAACATAAGGGAAATAGGCTACCAGTTATACATTTCATGTTAGTTTGACTGTTAGGCATACGAGGAAATAATGAAATTCAAATATCTTGCACTTCCAGTGCTTTGTGTTTCAGTGGGCCCTTGGTATCTGCTGGGGTTTGGTTTCAGGACTCCCTGTAGATACTAAAATGCATGGATGCTCAGGTCCTGTTATATACAGTGGAGTAGTAAAATGGTGTCTCTGACATCAAATGGCAAAATTAATGTTTACTTTTTGGAATATTTTAAGAAGTATTTTCAAGCCATGGATGATTGAATCTGTGGATACAGAGTCTGTGAATACAGAGGACCAACTATATTTTGTAATATTCAAAGTAGAATGTTTCCATCCTTGTGGCTGGTTTCAAAACCAACTCCTAAAGCCACTGTCAACGGAATTTTCTAACTTTGTACAAGCCTAATGAAATTCATCTCCCAGTTATTGAAATTAACAGTATCGCCTAAGTTTGGAATTGTTAAAATACTTCCAATTTTGATAGGGCAGCAAGGGTTTTTCAGCAGTTATGAAAACATGAGCAAGTAAAATGGATCAGTTC
>NW_024823220.1:0-1712 GCF_019175285.1 Sceloporus undulatus
CATCATCATCATCATCATCATCATCATCATCATCATCATCAATACACTAAGGAACCTCCATGTATTTGAACATCCTTAGATGCCCAATAGGATTGGATGCAAAACAAAAAGCCTCTAGTATATGTTTTAGCAAAAGCAGCAACCATGATTCATGTCTGGATTCTGGTGGGAGCAGAATCCTTTGCAGCATCAGTAGACAAGATGCTGCATTTATTTTTCATCATGAGATGGACCTTTGTATTCAGGTCAGGCCTCAGGACAATGATGTAGCACTTGGGGATGAAGATGCAGCCCAAGAGTCCAGCGCCAGAGACCAAGATGGAGAAGACCTGGACGGCCACCATGTACTTTCCCTTGGTGCTCAGGTAGGCAGGCACAAAGGAGACCCAGACGCTGCAGAAGACCAGCATGCTGAAGGTGATCAGCTTGGCTTCGTTGAAGGCCCCTGGCAGCTTCCTAGCCAGGAAAGCCATTGTGAAGCAGATGGTAGCCAGGAAGCCCAGGTAGCCAAGGGCAGAGTAGAACATGGTCATAGAACCATGGTTGCACTGCAAGATTATCTGTTGAGGCTGGGAGTGGATATCAGAGTTAGGGAATGGGGGAGAGAGCCACAACCATGTGGTACAGATGGCAACTTGGACAGTGGAGCAAGAAAGGACAATGGCGTTGGCCAGACTCTTCCCCAGCCACTTCCTTGCTCTGTTCCCAGGCTTTGTGGCCAGAAAGGCCAGCACCACAGTGATGGTTTTGGCTAACACTGAAGAGACAGCAACTGAGAAGATGATATTGAAGGCCATTTGCCTAAGAAGGCAGGTGCCTCTCCTTGGCTGTCCGATGAAGAGGAAGGAGGACAGGAAGGAAAGCAGGAGGGAGATGAGGAGAATGTAGGAGAGGTCCCGGTTGTTGGCTTTGACCATTGGACTGTCCAGGAATTTAGTGAAGATTCCCAGCACTAAGATTGTTAAAACAGACAAGAGTACGGCAACAGATGTCAGGACCATCCCCAAAGGCTCTCTGTAGGACAAGAAGGTGACAATCCTGGGAACACATTTATCTCGGTTCTTGTTGGGATGCTGTTCATCTGGACATCCAGTGCAGTATTCAGCATCTGCAAGGAACAAGAGTGATATCAGATTTGTCACATTTGTCTTGTTATTGTTTGTTGTTAATTTCCATCGAGTCAACATCAACCCACCCTATGAATGAGAGAACTCAGCTCACCCTGCTATCAACCGCCCTGCTCAGGTCTTGCAAAAGCAGGACCATTGTGGCTTCTGTGATGGAGTTTCCCATCTAGAATGTGGTCTTCCCACTTTCTTACCGCCTTCTATTTTGCCAAGCATTACTGTCTTTTCTAGAGAGTCTTACCTTCTCATGTTATGTCCAAAGTATGACAGCCTCAGTTTCGTCATTGGGTTGGATTTGTTCTAGCACCCACTGGTTTGTTGTTTTGTCATCTCCAGTATACAGAGGACCCTTCTCAGTCTTATATTAATAATAAACTGCACTTTACTACATTTGCACAAGCGAGATGTTTTGAGATAGAACTGGGGTGTGGGAGAGCTGGGGTTTGGATTGTCTCATGATAGGTTTTTGAAGGTAAAAGGCATTCAGGAGTTCTTTCCCATTGCCTCCCTCTGGGCAGGACTAACCAATAAGACCAACTACAGTGGTACCTCGGGTTACGAAATTAATTCGTTCCGCGGCTAATT
>NW_024823221.1:0-1711 GCF_019175285.1 Sceloporus undulatus
TATGTGGGTATTTGAACCTTTGTTACCTATGTCCAATAATCTGACCACGATATTACACTGTCTCTTAATTCTAAACATGCTCAGAGTTTGTCCTCTTCAGTTATTTATTTATTCATTCACATAATTTATAACTTGCACCTTTCAGGTATATTTATATTTCCAAGGTGACAGGCAAAGTCAGTTTGGGTATTCCTTATCCAAAATTCCAAAATACTTCAAAATCCAAAACTTTTTTTGAGTACTGACATGACGATTCGAGTTTTGGAATACTTGTATCTTGTGATACAAGTAGTTTAATATATATCTGTACTTTATCTGCGAAGCTGGAGAAAGATGTGAGGATCTATGGCGGAAGGCCTAGATTTGCACCAAGCACTATGCTTAGATTCCCACTAATTTACAGATCCTCATGTCTCAATCTGGCCTTACAACAGCAGCACATATATGTACTACACACCACTTGTATCCCAAAATTAAAATAAATAAATATCCCAACTCTGATCGCACACATTTGTGACAAGTAATATTCAACCAGTAGGGATTTATGTATTTGTGGGGCAGGGAACCTTTAACATTCCAGATGACTTGGTCTATAATTCCCATCAACCTCACCAAATGCAGCCGATGTTAAAGGATGATGTGAGTTGTAGTCCAAAACATCTGGAAGGCCAAAGGCCAAAATTGATATATTGAACCAGCTACTCTGCACTTCAATACAAAGAATTCTTAGAGCAACTTATGGTAAACCTGTTAACAATAACTTAAGATAATAAAACAAGCTATTAAATGAATAGTAAACAATTTCATTTGCAGAAACAAATGGATGGATTGCAAAGACTTGGGAAAACAAGAACATGCTATTAGTATTTTATGAAGAATCCTCTGAAAGTGTATGTCATTTTCATAGGATCAGTGGTATAACTTGAATCTACTCTTTGAGCCAGTATGTGTAAGTGAACGTGAACCACATGATGCTGTGGTCATGCTGAGTATTTGCCACTCTTGAGTGCAGGTGTGTGTACGCGTGTGTGTGCAGGATAGCAGTGATACAGGTCCAAAACAGACAGGTGGAAAAATGTGGTCTGTCGTCACAATGGCACAATTTACACCATGGACATGGCAACCACATGTGCCCAGCCCTGATCCAGGCTGCCGCCACGGTTTTAAACTAGACCACCAAAAGGAGCAGTATTTTACCACTTCCTTTTGGACCAGTTCTTTGAGAAAGATGCAGGTCTGGGGTGGTTTCCCTCTGCATTCAAGGTGTGCATCATTTAAACACTATGTACCAAATGTGGCCAGAAACTGCATTTTTCAGCCTGTCTGTTTCGGGCCATAGTATGACTGCAACAAAAAATTAATTCCTACAGAAACTCACCATATTATGGGAAAAAAAGAATCTACACTCAGGTTTCGCCATGACCCACTAATATTTTATGTGTAAAATGTTTTTTGTTTTTTTTAAATATATATATGGAAAAATCTGTTCGTTTCTGCTGGACATGTGGTTTGACACAGTGTTTCCCAAACTCTGGTCTTCCAGATATTTTGGACTTCAGCTTCTAGAATTCCTAACTGTTGGCTAGGCTAGCCAAGGATTCTGGGAATTGAAATCCAAAACACTTGGAGGATCAAAGTTAGGGAAATGCTATGTTAAAAGCTCGTGTCTGCATACCACTTTCTCTATATTGTTCCATCTGTACACCCTGCA
>NW_024823222.1:0-1711 GCF_019175285.1 Sceloporus undulatus
TATCATGAAATTCCTATCTATTTTATCATACTGAAGGTTTCAGAAGATATCTCTATAGGTTGAAGAACTCCATATCTGTTCCAGATATTAAATACAAGGACCTTTTTAAACAAAGAAATCTGTCATGCTGTGAATGCCCTCTTGTGGTTGGATAAGAGACAAAGCAACAAAACTGTGCATTCAGACCAAATAAGAGTTACCTAAAGAACAGGTAGATAGCCTGTTGCTCTCCTGATTTCTTGGACTACAGTCCCATAATCTATGATTCCTGACCGTGCTGCCTGAAGCTTAAGATGTCATCCAAACATCAGGAGACTTAAGGTGTATTAGATTCTCCTTCCTTAGACTTTTTTATGGTTGTTAGGTCTTCCAGATTTTAAGTCTCTGATTGTTTAATTGAACAGGGTTGGGTTTATATGTTACATAAAAAGTCTTATGCATACAGTACTTTTTAATGGGGTTTTTGGGCTACGTGGCCATGTTCTAGAAGAGTTTCTTCCTGACGTTTTGCCAGCATCTGTGGCTGGCATCTTCAGAGAATGCTTGCCTGGAAAGCATTCTCTGAAGATGCCAGCCACAGATGCTGGTGAAACTTCAGGAAGAAACTCTTCTAGAACATGGCCACATAGCCCAAAAACCCCACAAAAAACTATGGATGCCGACCATGAAAGCCTTTAGCCACTTATGCATACTATTCATCAGTCATCTGCAAACTCTGGGAATGACATTGAATTCATCTCTTAAAAGATACAAAAGTTACTTTAATTAAACCTTTCTGACTCCTGAGCAATATTTCAAGTTCCATATACTTGTTAATAATGCATTTTGTGTGCTCCACCTAAAGCTTGTATGCCCATTCATGTTGTCCTATTCAAGGAATATTGTGAAAAGTAGTAATCTGTGATAAAGGTATTGTTTTCTATAGAAAATTGTCTTATTTTGTGCATTAATTGAGGCTTGTCCTCCCACAATTACAATGTGACATACCTCATTTTTGGTGCATTATCTTGGATTCATCCCCTGGTATACGACAAGGGATGCATCCCTGTTTAATCTTATTTCAGTTTAATTTGTTACAATTTTTCTTGATATTAAGTTTCTCTTAATTTAGAATCAAATGACTATTAGTGCTCTTCATAAGAGGTGACCTAACTGTTTCATTAAGTACTGAATGCTATTCTATACTTCAATTGCTTATTTACCTTATTTATTTTTAGAAAATTATTTTGGCATGATCACACAGATGCAAGCAGAAAAACCCTCCCAAACCCAAAATGCATTATGTCTATAGAAAAGTTGAGGTTTCTGGGAAACAAAGGCAAGTATCAAATTGAATGTAAGCATGAAAAAAAGTATGTACATTTTTGCCTACAATCATTTAAAAAATCCGGTATATTTGGATTTCCGTGTAATTTAATGTCGCAGAGTTGATGCTATAAGGATGTAATTGCATGGGACAGCTTCAGCAATAAAGAAAGTCACTGCTTTTTGCATCTCTGTAGACAGTTCTTAACACAGAAGGGTAATCACTGGCCCACCCTATCTGCTGCTTCTGATCTGGACATAACAGTGAAGCACCTGCCCTTGCTATTGTGTCTAGCAAGTTTAAGACCTGTTATAAATTCCAAGCTAAGGACAGGCAGGTGGACATAGCTAATGTGCCATAAACTGGACCAGATAATTTGCTGCTTCTCTCCAGACTCCAGCTGAC
>NW_024823223.1:0-639 GCF_019175285.1 Sceloporus undulatus
TTATGCACAAACATTGGGCTTTGACTACTATCTTGTTTTTAATAACTATTTTAATAACTGTACAGTAATTTAATGGTATTTTATTTTGGATGGGAGTGTTAGGGTTAAGGTTTGGGAGATCATGAAACATATTTTTATTGTATTGTATGGATATTTTTTATTGTAAGCTGCTAAAAGGTGGTCATTCTTTTGTAGTAATTGTCTTGTGATTAACTCCCACAACAGCCTTGTAAGGTAGGCTTCATAGGCTCCTAGGGCTGGAAGGGAGCCCCAAGGGCCAAAAAGTCAGCCCCATTCTGCCCTCCAAGTTCTCCGAAGAGATGGCCATCGAGACAGAGACTCCTCCAATGCGCTTTGAGGCAGCGTCTCCCATAGATTTACTCAGAGGTCATGGGGGCCCACAGACCCATGGGAACCGGTTCTTACCCCCCTCTTTGGGAAAGGAGACCCCCTCAGCCCCTGGACTATTTACTACCAGGAGTTGCTATGGCTGGGACTCAGAGGAGTTTCCTAGGCATTGTCACCTTTTTCACTCCATGGCCATTGGCACTGACCTTTTCCCCATTGCCTTCCCTCCCTCAGCCCTGTGGACCTCCTCCTCCTTCGCACTCAGAGCAACCCTTCTCTACGGCTGAGGAG
>NW_024823223.1:739-1327 GCF_019175285.1 Sceloporus undulatus
TGAAAGAGGACCTTTGTGTAAATGCTTCAGTCCAGGATTGTGTGGAAGGGTTGCAGCTGAGAGACTGAGCCCATGCTTTGCAGGCATAAAGCCCCAAATTCATTCTCTGGCAGCATTGTCTTCCCAGAAGGTGGATTTCCAGACACCAAACACACTGTGCGCCAGTGAGTCCTTTTTATAGGGACTGTGTGTGTATGTGGTGTTTACTAGAGCTTTGTGAGGTGTTTGTTTCACTGGGTTTATAAAAAATAACTTGTACTTATCTTTGTCAATTTAGAAAAGGCCTTCGATAACATAGGATGGGATATGTTATTTGCGACACTTGAAAAAAATCGAAATAGCAGCTTCTTATGTAAGATGGATAAAGGCAATGTATAAAGATCAAAGAGCCAAACTAACTGTTAACTATAAAGAAACAGAGGAATTTAAGATTTCTAAAGATAAATGGCAAGGTTTCCCACTTTCACCCCATTTGTTCATTCTGATCCTTGAAGCACTGAATAATAGGATAAGATTAGAAAATAAGATCAATGGAATAAATATTAAAAACAACTGAGTTTAAAATGAGAGTCTTCTCAGACGACATTT
>NW_024823223.1:1427-1711 GCF_019175285.1 Sceloporus undulatus
CTCCTTCGCACTCAGAGCAACCCTTCTCTACGGCTGAGGAGACGGCCTCTGACCCGGGGAAGCTCCGGCCATAAAGGACTGAAGGAGAGCCCTTTCTGGGGCTGCAGGAATCAGGGTCTTTGTACTGAAGGTAGGTCTTTATTCCTGGAACTAGAAGAGGACCTTTGTTTAAATGTTTCAGCCCAGGATTGTGTGGAAAGGTTGCAACTGAGAGTGAGCCATTGGGAGAACGAGAGGCCACCAGGCCTGACAGCCTGACCCAGCAGAACCCTCTATTTTCCAGT
>NW_024823224.1:0-1711 GCF_019175285.1 Sceloporus undulatus
TCAATCATTCTTACCCATGCTTTCAAACTTTGCCCAGCATCAGACTTGTTTTTCAATATTCTTACAAAAGCATACCTTTAATATCTATCTACAATTACTAGGAAATATTTGCTTCCTCCTAAAGACAAACAATTTGCTTGGGCTACATCAGCATGGACAAATTGAAATGGTCTTTGAGCAATTCTTTTGGATCTCTTAGCTACTGGAAAAGCTCTGACCTTCACTTGATTACAAACAGTGCAATCCAAGTGATTTTTACATTCTGCTACTTTTAGATCTGGACACATGCTAATTAAATTCTTTAAACACTTAAAACTTGCATGGCCAAATTTTCTATGGAGCTCATGTATGCAGTCTTTGTGCAACGGAACATTATCAATATTGTTAGCATTCTCTACCTTGTAATTATCAACATTTTCTTCTAAGAAATAAAGCTTATCCTTTTTCAAGCCTATACCACGCAGTTCCCCATTTAAGGTTATTTTACACAGATTCTTTTCAAATGTGACTATGTAGTCTCTGTCTGTTAATCTGCTCACTGATAACAAATTGTTTTCTAATTCTTTTACATGCAAAACATTATTAAAGTTTTCTTTTAACCCTGGAATGTAAACTGTCCCCATTTGATTTACAGTACTAAGCTCATTCCCATCAGCCAAAACTACCGTATTTACATTAGCTGGCTTCTTATCACTAATTAAATTAATGTTATTACACATGGAGGTCGAAGCTCCTGAATCTACAAGCCATTTAGAGTTTGCATTTTGTTTTTCCTTAATCATGGTTGCAAACACCTTATTATTATTTCTATTGTCCTTCAAAAATGGCGGCTTGAACTGCTTCTGTCTCTGGCCGTGCCGTGGTTGCCATCTGCTCTCTTGCTTGCTTCTGTCAGCAGCCAACTGCTTGCAATGCCTCTGCAGATGTCCTATCATCTTACAGTAGAAACATTTTCTTTGCTCTCTCGAAGAAGCTGCCTAGTCCAGCCCACTCACATCTGGCTTGGCTTGCTCACTTGGCACGCTCTTGGAAGTTGCTGCGTCATTCCTCTCAGACAATCTCCTCTGGTTTTCTTCCAGAATTCTGGCCACAACTAAGTCTCTTGTCAATTCTTTTGCCGGTAAGTTTTGCAAAGCATTGGTGATGTTGTCCCAAGTAGGGTCTAGTGATTCAATCAAAATATAACACTGCTGTTCTCTACTTATTTCAACTCCTCTTAACTCAGCCTGCACAAACAAGTTTTGCATTGTTTTTAAATGTTCTATCACACACTGCCCTTTTGCCATCTTCTGCCTATAAATTCTCTTAGACCATAGCATTTTTGCAAAGGCAGTTGAAGGAGTGTGTAAACGCTGCAGAGTGTCCCAAACATCTTTCGCGGTTTCCTTATCTCTGACGTCATTAATCAAGTCTTCCTCCAGCATTAGAAAAAGACAGGCTTTTGCTTTGTTATCTTTCTCTTTCGTGACTGCATTGGCATCTGCTGGCAGTCCGGCTTCAACTGTAGCCCACAAACTTTCCTTTACAAGCAGGGACTGGGAATAAATCTTCCAGGTGGAGTAGTTGCTTCTGTTCAATTTACTAAACTTCAAAATCTCCATCTTAACTTGTGCAGTGACTCAATTGACACAGTCCTTCTGAGTATGCACAGCTGACCCCTTTCAGGCTTAATCAAAACACAGGAGGAGTTACTCACGGAGCTTATCAGTGC
>NW_024823225.1:0-1711 GCF_019175285.1 Sceloporus undulatus
GGAATTGGGTTGTGGGGCTGCACTAGGGCATGTAGGGAAATCAGGCTGCTTGTTCTTCTTTCATTCCCTCTTGCGCCTGGATTATTGTCAGAGGGAAGTGGGGGTGGTGTAGAAAGCTGAAAGGGAGGTGAGGGTCGGAAGGAAGGAGGATTGCCCAGGGAAGTAGGGCTGTGGGTCCAAGCTGGGGCATGTAGGGAAATCAGCCTCTTTTGACAACTTATGCACATTATTTTTTGGGTGTTTGCTTGTTCTACTTTCCTCTTGCTCCTGGATTATTATTATTCTTATTATTTGTGTTATATGAGGATGCTACAGGAATGCCTGCGTTGCATTTCCATTTTACTCCCAATTGATTCCATGGGTCTACTTTAGTTGGAACTGAACAGGTCACACTCTCTCAGCCTCACTGGAAGGCAATGGCAAAGCTCCTCTAGCAGGAGGAAAAGGGTCAGGTCAGCTCAGGTCAAAGGCAGGGAACAAACGGAGCTCACATCAGGCACCCCCCCCCTTTTCATATTTTTTAAAAAATATTTTTGACCAAATATGCGCATGATTTGTTTTCTTGAGGCAGATAGAGCAGGGCTAGCAACTTGTGCACTTTCATCTGTGGGCTTCCAGCAAAGGGGAATGTTCCAAATGTTGCAAAAGGCTAGACTTACAACCAATGTTACATTTTTTGCTCTTAATGATACATGCTTTTGCTACTGAATTCAGAGGCAGCCCTGAATTGCTTTTTAAAGCAAATAATAATAATAATAATAAAATAATAAAAAAAGCATGGCAATTGCATCCTTTTCTGGCATTTCCGAGGTGAGGAATTTATTATTATTATTATCATTATTATTATTACATGTGTAAGAGGCATTCTGGGGGACAAGGAATGGGGGATGCATTAGCTTGCATGGGATTGAAAATGGAGACGGGGCAGATCTGACCCAAATGCCCACATATACACACAACACACAAAAAAGAGGTTTTTAAAAAATTGACACTTGGGGCATTTTGTGCATGGCTCTTTTAAAAAAAAGGAAGGGGGAGGACAGTAGGCACAGAATGCATTCGATTTAAAATGCCCCTCTTTTGTAGTGGGCACTTGCTAATGGAGAGATTCGGGGGAGGTGCATCCGAATCAGCCCAGTTCCTTCCAGATCTTTGATGTCAGTCTGCATGGGGCCCTGATTTCCAAACAAGAAAATATATTTTCTTTCTCTTGCTTTCTGTGTGTCTGCTAGTGAATAACAGGCTGTGGCAGATCTGGTTGGTACTTGGAGCATAATACTTAATGACATTCCCCAGGGGCCTAGGGGCCTAAGTCTCAAGTTTTGGCCTGGGAACATCTGTGCCTGGGATAATCCTAAACTGACAACTCTAGTGTTACCCAGATCCAGACCTCTCATTTTGATATCAAGGAATTGGGTGAGATTCATCCTTTCATGACCCTGAATGTATCCACCAGAGCTCCCAAACAAGAGGGCCACGTCAGTTAGTTTAGGAGTTGCTAAAGGGCTGTGACTCATTACACATCTCAGGGAAGGCAAGGAAATCCTATCAAGGACAATACATTAGTCTCTGTACAATATTTGTTCCTGTCGCCTGAGGACTATCTATAGCAGGAATCTGTTCATTTACACACCAATTCTCACCTCAGAAGCCTCATCTTAGGCAATAATAATAATAATAATAATAATAATAATAATAATAATAATAATAA
>NW_024823226.1:0-439 GCF_019175285.1 Sceloporus undulatus
GGCCTGGCTTCAGAAACAAAAGCCGGCTTCCATTGATCTGCCCCCTTTGTCTGGCCTTGTGGACTGGTGAGGAAGAGTTGCTTCTGAACTCTAACTCGTGGTTCCAGTGGAGGTTTGGACTTTTTCTGGCTTTCTGCCTTTGGACTTGTTCTGGCTTTGTACTGTACGTGTACAGTGCCAGGTGTACACTTCGGATCAAGACCTGCCATCAGGAATTACTGTACAGGTAGGTGTATGGATTTATACCTTCTTCTTGTGGGGTGAGACAGTGTGACCATGCTTTTGCTGTGGGGTGGTGGGGTGCTTTGGTCATGGCTGTGATGATTTGAGAGTGTGGGGTGTGTGACCATGGGGTTGCATTTTCAGATTTGGGGTTTCTGGGGTTTGGCTTCTTGAGTGCTTTGGTCATGGCTGTGATGATTTGAGAGTGTGGGGTGTG
>NW_024823226.1:539-1711 GCF_019175285.1 Sceloporus undulatus
GGGGGTGGGGGTGGTTTCCAATTGTGGCTTTTGCTCAGTGCCTGTGCCTTTTGTCCTTTTTAGGCTTGAGCTATGGCTCCCAAGAAAGCCACAGATAAAAGCGGCGGTGACAAAAGGAAGAGGGCTCCCTTGTCCTTGGAGGACAAGAGGGAAATCATCGCCAAGCATGAGAGGGGCGTGCGCTTGGTGGACATTGCCAAGGAGTATGGAAGAAACCCTTCGACAATTGGCACTGTCCTCAAGCAGAAGGAGGCCATCAGAAGCGTTGTGGCTCCTGCGAAAGGCGTGACTACGATTGCCAAGCAGAGGACACCAAAGCACGAGGAGATGGAGCGCCTGCTGCTCCTCTGGATTAAAGAAAAGGAGCGAGCCGGGGACACTGTGACCACCTCGGTCATCTGTAAGAAGGCCACCACCATTTTTGAAGACCTGGCCAGCAAGGAGGCAGGCGAAGGAACTTCTTCCCAGGAGGAGCCAGCCACCCCGGAATTCAAAGCCTCATGTGGCTGGTTTGAAAGGTTCAAAAGGAGGACCGGGATCCACTCTGTCGTCCGTCACGGCGAGGCGTCCAGCGCAGACCACCAGGCCGCCGAAGCATTTGTCATCAAGTTCAAGGCCATGATGGAGGAGGAAGGCTACGTCCCGCAGCAAGTGTTCAATTGCGACGAGACGGGCCTCTTCTGGAAGAAGATGCCTCGCCGCACCTACATCACCCAGGAGGAGAGGAGATTGCCAGGCCACAAGCCTATGAAGGACCACTTCACACTTGCGTTGTGTGCGAATGCCAGCGGGGACTGTAAGATCAAGCCCCTGTTGGTCTACCACTCAGAAAATCCAAGGGCCTTCAAGGCACACAACATTCAAAAGGACAGGTTGCCAGTGATGTGGCGTTCCAATGGCCGCGCATGGGTCACACGCCTCCTTTTCGTGGAGTGGATCAACAGTGTCTTCACCCCGACTGTGAAGCGGTACCTGGAGGAAGAGGATTTGCCCTTGAAGTGCCTCCTCCTCTTGGACAATGCTCCTGCGCACCCGCCTGGCCTGGAAAAGGACATCCTTGCAGAGTTCTCCTTCATCAAGGTCCAGTTTCTGCCGCCCAACACGACCTCCCTCTTGCAACCCATGGACCAGCAGGTCATTGCCAACTTCAAAAAGATCTACACCAAGCACCT
>NW_024823227.1:0-718 GCF_019175285.1 Sceloporus undulatus
AAGGGTGATATAAGCCAACCCTCTTCGACCGTGCAGGAATACAGATAATTCAAGACAGTGGGAAGGGAAAGGATTAACTGGGATAATTGGAGAGTTTGCAATGGAAGGAAGCTGAGGATGAAGGGGAAAAGGGAAAGAGAAACTGGTACATTATTAAAAGCAGCTGAGAAATTGGGAGGTCAGAAGGTCTGAAGAAAAAACACAGCAAAGTGCATGAACACACAAATTACTATTTAACATAACCATTTTTTATTATAAAATAACCATACTAGAACTGTCTTTTGCCAGCCTTTTTGGACTCTCTGCTGCTGGTTTTGCCTCTTTGGCCTGATGCTGGGCTCATCAACAGGGAGCTGGTTCATCATCATCCTCCCATTCTCTGCTGCAGATGGCAGGCAGGCAGGCAGGCGGAAGGAAGGAAGGAAGGAAGGAAGGAAGGGGAAAAGGAGATTTCCCCCTGAGACTGGAGCTGCCTCCTGGACAGAGAGGAGGATGGAAGAAGCAGAAGGGCCATGCCAGTCTCTGGCACCAGCAGAGACCCATCATCATCCTCTGCCTCTGGCTCCCAGAGTCTAGTTCTGGATTATTGGGAGCCCTCCTCTTTCATGGGAAGAGAGGGAGGGAGAGGGGAAGGGGAAAAGGGGAAGAAGGGAAGGAAGGAGGAGAAGGGAAAAAAGGGAAGGAAGGAGGTATGGGGGAAGGTGTGAAGGAAGGAGGG
>NW_024823227.1:818-1711 GCF_019175285.1 Sceloporus undulatus
GGGAAGGAAGGAGGTATGGGGGAAGGTGTGAAGGAAGGAGGGGAAGGGGAAGGAGGAAAGGAAGGAGGGGAAGGAAGGAAGGAAGGAAGGAAGGAAGGAAGGAAGGAAAAGATGTAGGGCAAGAAGGAAAGAAAAAAGAGGGAAGGAAGGAAGGAAGGAAAGAAGGAAGGACAGAGGGAATGAAAGAAAGAAAGAAAACGGAAGGAGGGTATGAAAAGGAAGGAAGAAGGAAATAAAAAAAGAAGGAAGGAAGGCATGAGAGAAACAAAGGAAACAGAAGGGAGGGAGGAAGTGATGGAAAGAAAGAAGAAGAGAGGGAGGGAGGGAGGGAGGATGTAAGAAGGGAGGGAGGAAGGAAAAAAGAAAGAGGGAAGGACTGAACGAAAGAAAGAAAGGAAAGAGGGAAGGGAGGAATAAGGGAAAGGGAGTGAAGGAAGCAAAGAAGGAAGGGAAGGGAAGGGAAGGGAAGGGAGGGAGGGTGGGAGGGAGGCAGAGAGAAAAAAGAGGTAGGAAGTAAGGAAGGACAAAAGGAAGTGACAGAGGGAAAGAAGGAGGGAGCATAACAAATATATTTTTTTAAAAGAAAGGAAGGAAGAAGATGATGAAGGAGAAGAGGAAAGAGGAGGAAGGAAAGCAAGAGGAGGAAGAAGAGGAAGGAGAGAAAAGAGGAGAAAGAAGAGGAAAGAGGAGGAAGAAGATGAAGGGAAGGAAAGAGGGAGAGGGAAGAGGGAGAGGGAAGATGGAGAGGCAAGAGGAAAAGGAAAGAGGGAGAGGAAAGAGGGAGCGGGAAGAGGGAGAGGGAAGAGGAAGAGGAAAGAGGGAGAGGAAAGAGGAGGAAGGGGTGGAAGGAAGGAAGGAAGAGAGAACTATATCTCCCAGCAGCCCCTGCCCAC
>NW_024823228.1:0-1711 GCF_019175285.1 Sceloporus undulatus
TTCGGCAGACCTTCTCCTTCTAGCGAGGCTTCAGGGTCTAATGAGTACAGCATCTCAATGCGTCCCTTGGGCTCGTTTTTCACTCCCGCGAGTTACAATGGTTGACTCTGCCTTACCAAAAATACATAACTCACCGAATCTACAAACAGGTTCCAGTCCCCTACAGAGTCAAATGCTCGCTGACATGGTGGATATCTCATCCCATCTGATGGGGATGCTTGTTTCTACCCTCTCCACCAGTTTGATCACAATCGATGCCAGTCTGAGGGGCTCAGGAATGATGAAACCAGTCCGAAATAACTCACAGCATAAACTGGCTCAAACTGTGGGCCATAAGGCAGGCACTTCTGGCCTTTGCTCAATACTTAAAAAAATGTAACAGTCCTGGTCCACACAGACAACATGACAACAAAGTCACATCTAAATCGACAAGGCGGGACCAGGTCGTTGTCGTTAATGAAGGAAACAACCATTCTTCATTGGGGAGAAGTCAACCTGTTGTCCATCAAGGCAGAACACATAAAAGGGAAACTAAACGCAAGGGCCGATTGGCTGCACAGGTCAGACATAAACCAAGCGGAGTGACACCTCCACCCAAAAGCGTTCAACCTCATATCTCAAAGGTTCGGGACGCCGTTGGTAGACCTATTTGCATCTCCAATAAACAACCAAGTCCCCAGGTTCTTCTCAAGGTTCAGGACTCAGGGAGCAGAACAGATCGATGCCCTCCACTCCCCTTGGCCAAGAGGTCTTCTGTATGCATTTCCACTGACGGCAATGATATCACGATGCCTCCAAAAGCGAAGAAGCCAAAAGTCATTGATCATTCTTGTGGCTCCTCATTGGCCAAGAAGGGCGTGTTTTCCAGAGATGTCTCAACTGGCCCAGGATCACTTCCGTCTTCCACTACGCAAAGACCTCCTATCACAAGGTCAAGTAAGATCCGGGGTGGCTAAACCTTCAATTGTGAAAATTGAAAGACGGCTCTTATTAAAAGATGGCCTTTCTCCTCGGGTGGTTGATACTATCATTCAGTCTCGTAGATATTCTACTCCTAGGATTTACGAATATTCCTATCGATCCTCTTCCGATTGGTGTGCCTCCAACAATACTTCACCCTCGGCAGTCTCAGTTGACACTCTACTCCTATACCTCCAATATGGCCTCGATAAGGGGCTCAGACCCAATACCTTGAAGAGACAGTTTTCCGCTATTTCCGCTATTTCACTCCCACCAAAATCATCATCCAAATTGTCTAACCACATTTATGTTAAAATGCTTTTGAGAGCAGCTGCTCTCATTAAACCACCTACAATGCACAGATATCCTAATTGGGATCTTCACATTGTTCTTCACACACTGACTAGGCCACCCTTTGAACCACTAGACACGGCCGAACTAAAGTTTCTGACTTGGAAGACTCTTGTCCTCACAGCTATCACTTCAGCCCGAAGGATCTCTGAACTAGGAGCCCTTTCAACCAGAGAAGAGTTATGCATATTCAGGAAAGACTCCGTTTTGTTTCGTCTAGATCCTTCCTTTATGCCTAAGGTTAATACGACCGTTCATAGATCTCAAGAGGTTATCTTACCCTACTTTGTTCCAGATCCGAAAAAACAAGCTGAGAAGACATGGCATACCCTAGATGTACGCAGGGCCTTACGCATTTATATCAAACACACCAGGACTTGGCAAAAATCAGATCATTTAT
>NW_024823229.1:0-1711 GCF_019175285.1 Sceloporus undulatus
TCTGGAAGATTCTGGGAGTTGTAGTCCAAGGAGTAACTTTAAGCTTTAGCAGCAGAGAAGGGGCCGAGCATCCTGAATTTGGGTGGCTCCGCCCACTTGGCTCCTGGTAGGCAGGTAGGAAACAAAGAGACAAAGGCATGACCGGGGCTCTGGTCCCCCGCCCCTGCGGGCGGAGCTACCCAGGAACCCCAGTCTTCTTCCTGCCTCGCACCTGGTAGGACGTCTTTCATCCATCTTCGGATTTTTTCATCGCTGGCTCCCCAGACTCGCCTGGCTCCCTTTCCCTCTTTCTCCTCTCCTTCCAAAAAAAATAAAAAATAAAAAATAAAAACACCAGGCCCTTTTTCCCTACCCTCTGCCTTTGCTCCTCAACCCCCCCACCCTTCCAGGGACATGGCTTCCGACAGGGAAGCCAGAGCCACAGGGGAGCTCGCTTCCACTCTGCCCGGGCCAGCCCCGGCTTTGCCGGCTGCTCGCCGAGCGGCATCACCAGCATCGACCCCGCAAGTGGAAGCGCGCCCGCAGCGACAGGAGGAAGCCCTCCCTTCCGCTGTCGGGACGAGGGACTCCCAGACGAACCAGGGGTGGTCCGAAGAGGGAGAGCCCTCACCTGCGACCGGCGAGGAGGACGTGAGTAACTCTCCCCCACCGCCGCAGTTGCTAAGGTGGTTCAGGGCCTTCCTAGACCAGGAGGCTTCCTCCACCTCCAGGCCAACCCAGGGACGGGACGAAGGCGCCGGCTCGCGCACTCGCGAGGCCAGCACCTCTCCTTGGGGGGCGGCCACTTTCCCAGGGGGGGGCCGCTCCTTATGTGGCCGGGGCCCATGCCTCCACAGACCTTTTTTCCCGGCGACTCCTTTCCGGGCGGGTGGGGGATGGCATCGAGCTTCACCCTGGGCAGCGCAGGCCACACGCGGGCGGCTCATGGCGGCCGCCATGTTGACCGGCCGGCGCCCCGCCCACTTCCGGATGACCCGGAAGTACCCCACAGTCACCACGCGGCCGCGCATGGGCGCCGCCATCTTGGCCATGCGGCCGCCCATGGGCGCCGCCATCTTGGCCGCGCGGATGCCCAGGGCCGCCACCGCCTCCCCCAGCGCGCGGAGTCGGCGCCAGCCACAGCTGGTCAGGCAGACTCTGTGGCCAGAAAGGCCCCCGCCGCCACCAGCCACCTCCAGGCCTCAGACCAGGCCAGAGAGGGTCTGGGGCGCAAAGCTCCCAGAAAGCGGAGCTCCCTAACCAGGGATACAGTCACTCAGCGCTCTCCCAGCCAGACCCCGTTAAACCAGGCTGGGGCCGACGATTCTGAGGGGGATGATGAAGGGGCTTCATGCTCCTCTGATTCGGGGCACTCTATCCTCCCACCATCCAAGCGCGCTAGATACACCAGGGCCTCTAGCCGCAAGCGCCCTCACGCTGCGCTGTCCTCCGAGGACGAAATTTCGGAGGACACTCACATCCTCTCAGCCTCTGAGGCGGAGGAGGGCGAACTGTCGCATGATGAAGGAGATAACAAGTCAGACCCCCATTTGTCCTCTCGTCTGTTTAAACAGGAGGACTATGTGCCACTTATAAAAAAGACAACCAAGACCTTAGGCCTTGCCACTCCTACAGGCCAAGCCACTCCCGCCCCCGACTCAGACCTACCCAGGATGAGTGAGGAGTTATTCCCAGTGCCGGTCTCGCCAGTCCAACAAATCCCGTGCCCTCT
>NW_024823230.1:0-1711 GCF_019175285.1 Sceloporus undulatus
CTAGACGTAGTCAAAGAACTAGAAAATCTCCTGACAGATTTGTGGTGACCAATGCAAAAGCTTGTTTAGTTTTTGAAGAACCAGAAAGTTTTTGCTGAGATAGAAAATTTTCCTAGAGAGGAACAGGAGAAATGGTGTGAAGCAATGGAGTGTGAATTTGATTGCTTAGAAAGGAAAGATGTTTTTGAAATAGTAGAAAGACCCAAAGATAGAAAAGTAATTGGTTGCAAGTGGGTTTATAAAAGAAAAGACATGCCTGATGATAGTGTGAAGTATAAGGCAAGGTTGGTAGCAAAAGGCTTTTCACAAGAACAGTTTAAAAATTATGACAAAACTTTTTCTCCAACCGCAAAAGCAGAGAGTTTAAAAATGGTATTAACAGTTGCAGGAAAGAGAGATCTGTTAGTAGAGCATTTTGATTTTGAGACGGCTTATTTAAATGCCAATTTAGAAGAAGAGATTTTCATAGAACAACCTCAAGGTTTTGAAGTAGGTGGTAGTCAGAATGTATACAGGTTGAAAAAAGCATTGTTCGGTCTCAAGCAAAGTACAAGAGCTTGGAATTTATACATCAATGATGAATTGGAAAAGTTAGGTTATAAGAAAAGTGTTACAGATGCTTGTGTATACACAAAAGGAGATATAATTTTGTTGATCTATGTGGACGATTTGTGCGTTGCAGCCAAATCAAAAAAAGAAATTGAGTTGGTGAAAAATAAATTGTCAAAGAAATTTGTGTTAAAAGATTTAGGAATGTTGAAGTCTTATTTAGGGATAAATATAGAATGGACTGAAGAAGGGCATTGTTTGCTGAGTCAAAGCAAGAAAATTAAAAGGTTAATTGAAAAATGTGGTTTACAGAGTGCAAAGGTTGTGAAAACTCCGATGACTACAAGTTTTGTGTCAGAGAAAGTTACAAGAGCTTTTGAGGATAAAAGATTGTTTAAAAGTATTGTTGGATCTTTACAGTTTATTTCTAGCCATACCAGACCAGACATCTCGTACCCGGTTCATGTTTTAACAAAAAGAGTGAATGACCCGAGAATTGAAGATTAGACAGCAGTGAAACATTTGATTAGATATCTGAAAGGAACCATAGACAAAAAGTTGATAATTAAAAAAAGCAATGCTGATTTGAAATGTTATATAGATAGTTCATTTGCTTCGGAATCAGGAGACAAAAAGTCAGTATCTGGAATGATTATAAGATACAGCGAAAGTCCCATTGTGTAGAGAAGTAGAAAACAGACAAACGTAACATTGAGCAGTAGTGAGGCTGAGTTCACAGCTTTGAATAAAATCACAAATGAGGTACAGTGGATTAAACAATTATTGATTGATTTGAATAAAAGCTTTAAAATTCCTGTAGAAATACATAAAGATTCGCAGTCCTGTATAGCAATGGCAGAAACAAAAAGTCTGAAAAACAAAATGAAGTACGTAGATATAAGATACCAGAACGTAAGAAAAATGGTCCAGAAAGGAAAAATAGAGTTAAAGTACATAGAGACACAACACAACATAGCAGACATTTTTACAAAGGCTTTAACAGTTAAAAAACACGAAAGATTGTCTCAGTTGATTGGAATGACAATATAATTCACATACAATATTCTATTTCGGAGGGGATTGTCAGGAAAAAGCCACATGGGATATATAGTCAAAAGAAATATAATATGTATATGAATGTATTTGAAAGTAACATGACACA
>NW_024823231.1:0-720 GCF_019175285.1 Sceloporus undulatus
TCCAGTTTAACATAGTCCACGGAGGCTCTGGACACTTCTACCCTAGGATCTGCTAAAATGTCGGCGTTCAGACCTTTGCTTATACGAGAGGTTTTATCCGCGAAAAAGTCGTTAAACAAGTCGCAGCAGGCCTTAGAAGGTTCAAGGATCTGGTTCAGGGCGGGAGGGAGCTGAGTTACCTCCCTGACCACCCTGAACAACTCTGCCGGGCGCGACTCCGCGGACGCAATACGAGCACCATAGAACGAGTTCTTTGTTGCTCGTATTGCCTCTCCGTAGTCCTTTAACAGTTGGTCTAGGAGAGTCTTGTCGTTTAAGCGAAGGTGTTTCCGCCAACAGTACTCTAGCCGTCGCAGAACCCGCTTCCTTGCCCGAAGATCTTCCGTGTACCAGGGCTTACGTTTAGAAGCAGGTCTGAGAGGGCGCTTAGGAGCGATACTGTGTATAGCCCTAGAAAGACCGGTATTCCAAATACCGGTAAGGGCATCAACAGAGTCGCTGTCATTTCCAACCGTGAGCCCCTCTAGGGCTTCTTGGAACCTCTCAGGTTCCATCAGCCTTCGAGGGTGGACCATCCTAACAGGTCCACCACCCCTGGGGGGGATCTGGGTAGAGGCCTTGATTTTCACCTCAACCAGAAAATGATCCGTCCATGACAGGGGGGAAACATTAACTATTTCCACCCACAGATTCTCCGCCTCCGAACAGAAGACCAAATCG
>NW_024823231.1:820-1711 GCF_019175285.1 Sceloporus undulatus
ACAGCTGGGACAGGCCCATGGCCGCCATGGTCTCCATGAATTCCCGAGCCGCACCGGATGGAACATGGCTGGCCGTGAGGGACATGTTGAAGTCACCCAGGACAAGAAGCCTGGGCGTCTCCAACATCAGCTCAGCGACCAGCTGTGTCAGCTCGTTAAGGGAGTTCGCTAATGCACGGGGTGGCCGATACACTAACAGAATCCCTAGACTGTCCCTAGCCTTTAGGGTCAGGTAAATACACTCGATATAGGAGGTCTGTTGGATGTGGTTCCTGGAGAGGGACACGGTGTTCCTATGTACCAAGGCCACACACACACACACCCCGCC
This sequence comes from Sceloporus undulatus, assembly GCF_019175285.1. NCBI lineage: Eukaryota > Metazoa > Chordata > Lepidosauria > Squamata > Phrynosomatidae > Sceloporus > Sceloporus undulatus. The sequence goes on from NW_024823231.1 coordinate 1,149, forward strand.
CACCTAACCTGCGCTGGTCCTTCACCGAGTACCCAGCAGGCAGGGCCTGAGCCCACACGGCATCCCCTTCAGGCCCAAGCCAGGTCTCGGTAATGCAAGCCAGGTCACACTTAGAGTCCTCCAGCAGATCCTGGAGGATGTGGGTCTTGTTGTTAAGAGACCTGGCATTGCACAGGAGCAGCGACAGGGTCTGTGGCACGGTTGGAGAGACCCTCAGGTCCTTCAGGCTGGGAGGGGGACCGGAAGGCGAGATAGATATGATGCATCGATCACGCCTTTCCCTGGAACGCAAGTCCCTTCTCCCACCACCATACCTCCCCCTGCCCCACACAACCTCAGTTGGAGCTCCGCCCACCGAGATGTTATCCCCGGCCCCAGCATCCCCCGCATCCCTATCCTCCCCCCACCCCTCTATGGCTACTAGAGGAGCAGAGGTTAGCCACTACAGGCATCCTCTGCTCCCAGGGCCAATCCAAGCCTCCTACACCGATGAAACTGCGCAACTGCGCCGGTACGGAGCAGCGGGGTGCTCCTTAGTCCGTGGGCGGCACTCCCGGGGCGGT
>NW_024823232.1:0-1711 GCF_019175285.1 Sceloporus undulatus
TTAAATCACTGGCAATAAATATACAAGAATAGTAAAGGACATAAGCAGCTTTTATGACATTTCAAGTCTATGGTGTCTACTTCATTAATCTTAATGGCAGGATTGGCTCTGGTGGCCCTGGCATTTGATTTGCTCCAGGCAGATGGTTGTAACTTTATCCCTAGGATTGGATCATTTTCATTTCCATGGTCACATTTTGACTGAGAGTCTCTTCAGTCTTGGTAGTGGAAAGGCTCTGCAGGCATAGATATGCAGTGATGATGCCATTGCTGCTGAAAATTAACTGTCTGTCCAGAGCCATTCCAGTGGCTGTTCTGGATAAAGCTGTGGCCATGCACTGGTCTGGTTCTTAAGCAATCTTTTTGCACTCCCAGTGAATGGCAAACTGCTTACACAAGTAGGTACTGGATATTTCCTTATACAAGCCCATAAAAGGGAGAGCCATGGTATAGGCAGAATGCTCAGATGGTATTCTGACCTATGTCTTTTACCATCTCCTACACAGTTGCTGTGCAGTTTTTTGAGAATGGCATGATTTAATTCCTAAAGATGACACTAGCTAGCTTTAGTTGTTTCAGTGTTGCTCTATATCCAATTTATCATAAAGTGGGTAACAAAAAACTCTTCTGTGTCAATAATAATTAATTGGATGGGCACATGGATTTCATCTGGAGTGCTCTGTATGTGTGCATGTATTAAAAATATTCTTTACAATACATTACATCTTTGTTACTTTAAATTCTTATAATGTGTTTATACTTATATTTCCACAAAATTATCAGTACTGTTTGATGCTTTCTTTATATTGGCATTGCCCCTTGGCCTGTGTGTTCTCTTCAGAGTTTTAACAAGTCCTCAATCCTGTCACTGTTATCAGCAACTCTTTACAAAAGATTTTTCACTCTTTTTTTCTGCCTCTCTCCCATCCTTATCTGCCCACTATATTGAGAGTGTAATGTACAGCAATAAAGAAGATTCTTATGTTCTGTGTATCCCTGGCATTTTGTGCTTCATTTGAATTTTGACTATTTCAGGCCTTCTTCTTATATATTTTCCCTCTCTGGGAAATACTGATAGCTTTCTAAATGGTTGAAAGGTGGATTTTCTTACAGGCTGGTTTTGAAATTTGGACATATTTTTTTAAACAATGCTGGGGGAGGGGGAGGGGAGACAGTGCATTTGGGCTCCAATCCAGTACAGAATTAGGAAACCCAGAAACCAGCAAGCTAAAGAAAGAATAGCTCTTTGCTGGATGACAGATCTTTGTTGGTGATTTGTGTGTGTGTGTGTGTGTGTGTGTGCCTTCAAGTCACCTGTCGATTTATGGGAACCTCATGAATTTCATAGGGTTTTCTTAGACAAGGATTACTCAGAGGTTGTTTTGCCAGTTCCTTTCTCTGAAATATAACCTCTAGCACCAGATAGCACTGGTGGTCTCCCATCCAAGCACTAACCAGAGCAGATCCTGCTTAGCTGCCGAGTTCAGATGAGATTTGGTTCCTTTAAGGTATTTAGGCCCTTTGTGTACTTTCCCTGTGTACTTTGTGCTTTTTCTGTGTTGTCACTGTGTTAGCCTTTCTTCTTTACGATCTGACAGTCTTTCTTGTTATGCATTACTGCTATTGCATCCATTTACTCTGATTAATGTCAGCAATTGTTCATTTTATCTGTTAACTTATTTCAGCAGCGTGTGACTGCATCCCATTCACAT
>NW_024823233.1:0-1711 GCF_019175285.1 Sceloporus undulatus
AGACGGGAGAATTGTCACTTCAGGCTGGTGCTGTATACCTGAAGGATAGGGACTGGCCCATTGTGTGTCAGAAACAGTGTATAAGGGTTCTGTCATAAAGAGTAAAAATATTAGGAATTGATTATTATAGTTAAAGTAAGAGTTATAGTTGTAGTTCATAGTAGGTAGTGTAGAGTGATGGGTTATAGAAAGCATGTAGTGGGAAATGATAGAAGGACAGATGGAGTGGCTTTTAGATGAAGGAGGCCGTTTGGAGAGGGGCTGGGGTTGCAGGTGGAGACTGGTTATCAAGGAGTGAAGCTGGCTTAGGAATACCATTTTTCAAGGTGAGGCTGTCTGGGAGAAGGGAAGGGAAGTATAGACAACCTTGGTATCTATGCAACCTCCGCTTGTGTTGCTTTAGCCTGGGAATTGGGGGCTGGCTTAGGGAGGGGTTGAGCAAGTTCCTTTGGACTTCAGACTTTGCAAAAAGGTGATAATGGATGTTTCTGCCTGGATTCATCAATAAAGCTTCTTTTGTTTCAAATGAGTTTGATTTTCTGAGCACAGGACTGACTCTAGATCTCAGATTGCAACTTCAGGCTGAGACTGTCCCATTGTGACCTCAGTCTGCTCCTCTTTACCTGAAGGATTGAGACAGGACTATTGTGATCTCACCCTGAGGTTCCTTGCCTGAAAGACTGAGATGGGACTATTATGACTTCTGGCTCGTGCTCTTTACCTGAAGGATTGAGACTGGCCCACTGTGACTTCAGTCTGATGCTGCTTGCCTGAAAGATGGAGTCAGGACTATTGTGACTTAAGGCTGTTGCTTCTTTCCTGAAAGACTGAGAATGGCTCATTGTGACCTCAGGCTGATTCTTGTTGCCTGAGAGATTGAGGTGGGCCCATTGTCCTACTTTCCTGAACAAATGAGAATGGCCCATTGAAGTCTCAGACTGCTGCTCCTTATCTGAAGGATTGACACTAACTCATTGTGACTTTGGGCTGATGTTCCTTCCCTGAAGGCTTAAGATGGGCTTATTGACTTCAGGCAGGTGTACTCCATTTTAGTTGCCTTTATTTGCACATGTTCTAATTTCTTCACATCTTTTTTTAATTGTGGGGTCCAGAACTTGACACAATATTCCAGGTGAGGTCTGACCAAAGCAGAACAGAGTGGCCCTATTACTTCCCTTTATCTAGACACTATACGTCTGTTAATGCAGCCTAAAATCACATTGACCTTATTAGCTGCCACATCATGCTGTTGACTCATGTTCAACTTGTGGTCTACCAGGACCCCTAGATCCCTTTCAAACATATAACTCTCCTTAAGCCAAGTGTCCCCTATCCTATATCTATGCATTTCATTTTTCTGCCCTAAGTGCAGTACCTTACATTTCTCCGTGTTGAATTTCATTTTGTTAGCTTTTGCCCAGATTTCTAGTCTATTTAGGTCATTTTGAATTTTGATCCTGTCCTCTCGAGTATGAGCTATTCCTCCTAGTTTGTTTTCATCTGCAAATTTGATAAAGCATGTTCTCTATTCCTTCATCCAAGTCATTGATTAAGATGTTGATTAGCACTTAACACAGAAAAAGTTAACCACTCCATCCTATTAATATTCTCTTTATTTGCTTTATGTCTAGAACTTGCTATTACCCTCTATGAACAGAAATCACATTGGCCTTTTTAGTACATAGCAAAGCTTTCCAAAGTAGTGAACAAA
>NW_024823234.1:0-1710 GCF_019175285.1 Sceloporus undulatus
TGGCAAATAGACCCCAAAAGCAGCTCCAGAGGGCTGGAAACCCTTCCAGAGCCACTTTTTAAAAAAGGATCTGATGAAAATGCTATTCCTGCCATCAGGTTTGTTCAGGATTTGGGTCTACGGTGCACAAGTCCACAGGTTTCCTGTTTGATGGATGTAGCCCTTTTTCCTGATGAGACATTATAGTTAGCTTTTGTCCAGAATGTCCCTTCTGACAGCAGAATCTCTCACTGATGGAATATGAGAAGTAAATGAATGACAAAATACATGTAGAGAGTGAGGGTTAACATTGTGAGGGGAAATGCCATTTCCCTTTAATTTCAGATGGGGATTGCAATGCTGAAAAAGTGAGTCAGTTCCAGGAAGGAGGGGGAAAAACCCATTTTCATCTAATTTCAGGTGGAAATTGTAACGCTAAAAAATGAGTCCATTATAGGAAGGAACACAATTGGTTGGTGGGAAGTTTGGGGTGACTCGAATCCAAGGCCCATTAAAAATTGATTAATGGCCAAGTTACGGTTGGATTTGCCCATTCTAGCCATACAATAAAAACTCAAATGTAGATCCACATATCAGCAATTACCTCTGGCTCACATGTCTGTATACGCTTTTGGAGATAGCATGGAAACTATCTCTCTCCAGCCTAGCAGCCTAGCATGGGTGGGATTCCTGCTCCCATCATCCACAGACAGCAAGGTTAACAGGCGTTGTAGTCCACTGCAAAGAGAAAATGACTTACATTGACCCCTGAGGACAACTTTGGCTCTTTCACTTCTGTCTGGAGTGCTTTTTCTCAGTGGGTCAGCAAGAGTTTTAATGCAAGATGTGAGGCTGCGAAAAAGAAAGTCAAATTTGCATCAACCCGTCAAAGCGTCCAAAGGGAAAAGGTATCAATGTATTTGATGGTGCTCACAATGATTTGGCAACATTTGTCTAGTCCAACAAAAGAGGTAGCTGGAGGAGAGACGTCCTCCAAGCCCATAAAAATGCTTAAGGAAACCCACAGATGAAATTTTAAACAGAAAGGCTTTGCCCCCAAGGCAGGATTGTTCATCCCAGCTCTTGAGGACTGTTCTCATCTTTAGCTCCCAAGCTCCATCGATCCCATAACCAAATGAATCCTTTTGCTAAAAACATCTGCCTCGCCTACCCCTGTGTCCTTTCCCAGAAGAACATTGGCCTTCGAGATGTTTTGGGCTGCAACTCCCAGCATGGTCAATGATGGGGAGTCTGGGAGTTGTAGTCCAAAACGTCTAGTAGCTTTTAAGACATAAGCAAGCCTGATTGTCTTTGTCAGGTATCTCTAAACCGTTGCCAAAACAAAAAAAGGCCCCATTATTTGGAGGAACAACTTCACCTTCTCTGCGTTTGCCTGCTTAATGGATGCAACCAAACACCAGAAATGAAGCCAGTTTAAAAATTAATTGCAGAAGAATGCCTTCCATCCTTCCTCATGCCTTCAAAAAATGTAATTTTGCAGTGGTCTTGACATTTTGTCTTGGCATGCTCCGATACCACCCAAGGATAGCAATGATGGTTAAAACTAGTTCCACTGTAAGTACAGTTTGGAAAGAAGCAAAAGACGTTCTCTCTCATTGCAGTCCCAAGTCCCAACCTCAAGCTGTGGGGCTGCTTTGATGAATTTCAAGCCACAGCCACAAAAGCAGTTGGTGGCTTTTGCTATCAGAATAGCAAAAGCACAGAATAGCA
>NW_024823235.1:0-1710 GCF_019175285.1 Sceloporus undulatus
TCAAACTGCATTAATTCAGCATTGTAGATGCAGACTATGGAAAACATCTCGCCAGGGATGTCTGCTCTTCAGCCCACTTTCCCAACATCTTCTTTAGCTGGCCATGCCAGGAGATCTTTGGCTTAAGCGCTGACCTCAGTCACTTTCTCAAATCTGGGCCATAGGAATTCAAAAAACATGAATACATAAAGATAAGATTCGCCTTCCTGGATAACCCTTAAGAAAGTGCCAGCATACTTTTGCTCCTGCGACTGCAGCCCTAGAAATGTAAATGACGCATTCTTGGAAACGTCTCGCTGTGAAGCTCCTGGCACTGAGTGTCAAGTTCTCACCTCTGTCAACATGGGCGCCTGTTGACTTTTGGAGCTGCGCATCAATTATCTTGTTTGCGCTGCTTCTCTGACACGGCGGATACCTGGGACGCCCTGCCCTGCCCAAGATTTCCTTTCTCAAAACTTGTTTGATCTGTCAGCAGGGCTTCTGAAGAGGAGCTCTTGCCCCTTACCTTCTGCTACCTGAAATCCAGCACAATCTATTGCTTCATACCTGAAAAACCTTTATTTGCTCTGCTCCGGTCCTGGATGGCATGAGCAGGTGGACAAATATCAGTGAAGGGTGGGATTTCTTTCTTTCTTTCTCTTCAGCTCCACGTAAGTATCCCTCCTCTTAGCAACGCAGACAAATCTTGGTGCCATGACAGCTCATGTCTTAAAAATCACCTTGTAAAGACAGCCACTTCTGCAGCAGCAGCTTGTTGTCTGTTGTTAACTGCCCTAAAGTCAACCTCAACTCATGGCTACTCCGTGGATGAGACATCTCCAAGAACCCCATCCTACAGTCCTTTGACTTTCCTAACAGTCCATCCATCTGGTGTGAGGTCTTCCTTTCTTTCTACTACCTTCAGCCTTTCCTAGCATCGTTGTCCTTTCCAAGGAGTCCTTCCTACTCATGATGTGGCCAAAGTACAACAGCCTCAATTTGATCATCTTGGCTACCAGGGAGAGTGGAGACTTGATCTGTTCAAGGACCCAATTGCTTGTCTTTTTGGCCATCCAAGAGACCCTCAGCACTCTTCTCCAGCTCCAAATTTCAAATGAGTTGGTTTTCTTCTTACTTTTTTCACTGTCCATCTCTTACATCTGTACATAATGGCAGGGAATGCAATGACTTGGAAGATTCTAACTTCACTCGTCTGTCGTGCATCTTTCCACTTTAGGATCTTTTCTAGTTCTTTCATAGCTGCTCTCCCCTTTCTTAGTCTTCTGATTTCTTGGATGCAGTCTCCAAGATGCCAGCCACAGATGCTGGCGAAATGTCAGGAATGAACTCTTCTAGAGCATGGTCGCATAGCCCGAAAACCCACAAAAAACTATGGATGCCAGCCATGAAAGCCTACGACTTCAGAATTATGTTTCTAGAAAGACTGGTCTTCCTGTTCTGGAGTCTTTTGGAAGGTCTCCAGATCAGTCTTCGAGATCTTGCTTTGCATGCGAAACATGTCTGATCAATCCGTGGCATTTCTATGCAGGGCTCTTGTTCAAAACCCTGGAGAACTGTAGACAGACAATGTGGACCATGCAATCTTAGGCCTGTTACAGACTGCCAAAATAAAGCTGCTTTGGGTCTCTTTGGAGGTATGCTCTTTAAATGATACATGGGTCCAAAGAATCTGGAGGTTGCGCCAAAGCCACACTCCATTCCTAAGCACTG
>NW_024823236.1:0-382 GCF_019175285.1 Sceloporus undulatus
TTCTCCATACTGGAAGCCTGTAGAGAAATAAAAAAAAAATAAAAAAAGAAATTAGGGCTTGTGGAGAGTGGTGGTTCCTGGGTCCTCCGGCCCGCTGATTCCTCCCTTCGCCGCCGCCACCGCTCGTGGAGGGCTGGTGGTGTAGGCGGGGGCTTTATGCCTCCCCGCGTCGCGCCTCCTCCGCTCGGCCGCCGCCCGTGGAGGGTGGTGGTTCCTGGGTCCTCCGGCCCACTGCTTCCTCCCTTCGCCGCTGCCGCCGCTCGTCACAAATGCCATGCTTTTAAGGGAATTTGGTACTTAGCTGAAAAGAGAGATATAGTTGGGTTGGTGCAAGAGTGACCTCGGGATTCAGCCCAACTATACCAGTCCCAGAAGCACACAG
>NW_024823236.1:482-1710 GCF_019175285.1 Sceloporus undulatus
TTTCTGTTTTATTTAGGGGGAATAGCAAAATACACACAGACACACACATGTAAGCCTTCACACACATGCACAAGAACTAGATAACAGATGAGAGTGGTGAAGAGATGTAAGACTTTCATAATGGTAATACGTTACCTAGACGGCTCTCGATTCCAATTGCTGAGGAATCAAAATGGGAAGAGTAGCCAGGAGCTCCTGCGACAAATGGGGTTGGCGAGTGCATTGAGGTGCTTAGCCATGTAAACCCACAGACTGTCTGTCTGTAATTGGACTGATGTCAAAGAACAGCCAGTCAGCGCAGATATGTATACTGTAATTGATGCTTGGGGGCAGAAACTGCGTGTTCAAAAAGGTTTAAATCACTTTAGAATGTTTCCTGGGGGGAAGAATGGTCTAAACCCAAATTGAATGCAATGCGGGCTTGGTGCAAATATTTCTGACAAAAAGGATTAGCACACTGGCTCTGGGTCCTTCTTGGCTCTGAATTCCAATCGCGTTGAAAAGTCAACATACAGCACAATCTGAGGGTGATGCTCCTGGATGCAGCTCAGCAATAACATAGCAGAGTATGGAAGCAAATATCCAGAAATAGATATTGGAAATGCACTGTTCACTTTCCCCACTTAAATATAAGTCACAGACACAGGTGATTTCATCAAAATCCTTGGAGATTCTCTCTCTCGAGTTGCAAAATGATACAAATATTTGCAAGCTCTCCTCTTGGAATTCCATCAACGTCACCTTTTCTTGTACACACAACTCCAATCCAACCCATGCCAATCTGCATGTGAGCTGCATACTGTCTTGATTGTGAGTCATCTGGTGCCAAACAGCATGAAGAGATCTCTGACTCAGGACTCTATGGCAGTCACAACGATATGATGCCAGCTGTCAATCAAAGTATTTTTGCACATGTTCAATGGGATATTTTTTTCAACAGTCCTTTGACTATCTGCTTTGATTATCTGCTGTCCCCATTCTTTGCTAGCTCCTATAAGTAAGGATATGATTGGTCCATGGATTTAGGGGCATAAGAAGCAGGGTCATGCTTGGGTTACTCACAGAAATTTTCTTAATTTAATCTCTAATAAGGAGGGGTTAATGAGGGCTAAATCATAACGTAACACCCTCCACTATTAACTCACATTTTCAGTCTCATCTGTCATTGTCCTTCTTTACAGATGAACATTTGATTCATGAGAGAGTCCACACAGGGAAGAAGTCACAT
>NW_024823237.1:0-1710 GCF_019175285.1 Sceloporus undulatus
TTAATCCTAAATTGTCTCAGGGGGCATTCCCACTTGGCAGATAAAACGGATTATATTGGCGCGATTCTGATTTGGATTACTTTCCGAGAATAATTCAAAATTTTCCATCGTTTCCATTACAAAAAGGGGCAAATTACCTTGATTCGTTTAGACCCTGTTTTCGTTCCTATTTATTTTAAATCACTGTATTTTAAAGCAGATTAATTTGCTCCCCATTCCCATTTGTGTCTGCAAGCTGTCAGTCAAGCGCGTAGACTTCAGACGTCACAAGTCTTGGTTTTTTTTTGGGGGGCAGCCAATGAAAATCGGCTGCATCCAAGACTCTTCTCCCCATCCGAGGCTCTTCTGTGTCTCCCCATATTAACTGCCATAACTCAGTGCTAGGGAATCCTGGGAATGGTAGTTTATTATGGCACCAGCACTCTCTGGCAGAGGAGGATAAATGTCTCACAAACACAACAGTTCCCATAATTCCTTAGTACTGAGCCAGGGCAGATTAAGGGGTCTCAAACTGTATTATTTCTACAGTGGGTTTTGAACTACAGATGAGTTTTTTTTTCATAAATTAAAAAAGTTGTTACTTTATAATTTACTTTAGAAATATACAAACACACACACACACACACACAAATATACATTCATATGTATATACAGTATATACGTGCGTGCACACACACACACAAATATGTATGTGTGTATATATCTATATGTTTGTGTGTGTATGTGTATATATATATATATATATGCATGTGTGTGTGTGTGCGTATTCATATATAAACATGTGTGTGTGTGTGTGTATCTTTTCATCTATCTATCTATCTATCTATCTATCTATCGTGTGTGTGTGTTTGGCAAATCGGAACAAGGAGGAGAAGGCAGTGGGTTTCAGTGGGTAGAGACTCTGCATCCAAAGCCCAGGGTTGGAAAATTGGATCAAAGAGGAGAAGGCAGTGGGTTTCAGTGGGTAGAAACCCTGCATCCAAAGCCCAGGGTTGGAAAATTGGATCAAGGAAGAGAAGGCAGTGGGTTTCAGTAGAAAGAGACTGCATCAAAAGCCCAGGGTTGGAAAATTGGATCAAGGAGGAGAAGGCAGTGTGTTTCAGTGGGGAGAGACTGTATCCAAAGCCCAAGGTTGGGAAATCGGATCAAGGGCATGTCCTGCAAAGCCCATCTGCTGCTCAGGCACTCAGGCAGAGGCAAAAAAAAAAAAAGTTAAAAATGGTGTTCAATGGCTCTCTTCACACATCAGTCTATGAATGTGGAGCAGAGGGAAGGTTGTAATCCATCGGGGTAAAGGCTATGCGAATGGAAGAAAATGGCGCTGCTGATGCAGAAAGAGAACAAAGAGGGTGACACCCCCAGGCCAGCTCCTTGGGTTCTGCTCCTCCCATCGCCAGGTTCCCGAATCAGACACCCTTTCGTTCCCATTCATTTGGCCCGAATCAGACTCCAGGGGCACAGGAAAACCCATGTTAAAACCTACTATTTTTTAAACCGGTTTATAGGCTTATAAACCAGATTATTCATGAAAATCTGATTCAGATTCGAATCTCAATGGGAACGATTCCAGAGCAATGCAGCTTGGATTCGGGGTCAAATGGGAATGATGCCACCATAATTCGCATCCTGATCCGCGTTTTAGGCGAGTGGGAACACCATCTCACTTTTTCAGATGCTTTTAAAATGCCCCAGTTTCTCTCTCTTCCTCTC
>NW_024823238.1:0-1710 GCF_019175285.1 Sceloporus undulatus
TACTCCAACCATGACCAAGTTGTTGTTGTTGTTGTTGTTGTTGTTGTGTGAATTCAAGTCATTTGACTTACGGCGATCCTAACTCAACCCTACCAATGGGTTTTCTTGGCAGGGTTTGCCAGAAAGGGTTTGCCATTGCCTTCCCTGAGGCTGAGAGAATGTGACTTGCTCAAGGCCACACAAAGAGTTTCCATGATCAAATGGGGATTTGAACTGTGGACCCCAGAGTCATAATCCAATGCTGTGATGGGGCCTTAGTCCCACACAATTGGGGGGAATGTCACCTGTTGATTTATGGCCATGAATCTCAGCCAAGGATTCCTAAGAGGTGGTTTTATCTGTTCCTTCCCCTGAAATCCTGTCTACAACGCAGAAAGTGTTCCTTGGGGGTCTCCCATCTCAGTCCTAACCAAGGCTGGCCCTGCTTAGGTCCCAAAGCCAGTTCGGATCTGGTGCCGGTGGGAGTGTGCAGATGCTGTGCAGATACTCCATTAGGCTTTGCTGATATGTATTAAATAAAACATTATGGCTTTCAGGTTGGTCTGCAGCCCTTGAAAGACAGAAATTGGGGAAACCGAAATGGAGGGAAAGAGAAGGCATGGCCCAACGTCCCCCGAGGGTCCTCCAGGAGAGACTGATGGAAGGACCCCTCGCTGGGTTTCCCTTTTCTCCTGGCAACTGGCCTACAAACAAAGGAAAGAGGCCGGTTTTTGCTGCAGGAGCCAGAGATTTTAAAGTTTCCTAAGGAAAAGTAAGAAGAACTTCAACTAAAATGGGATCCCTGCTTTCATCTGTTTTTGCAATATTGATTGATTGATTGATTGATTCCTATTCCTTACTGACCTCTTCTCCTGATTTCCCATGAATCAGATTTCTTAAACTCTCCATTTGAGCCATATCTTGACACTTTAGTAACCAATTGTCTATTTGTTTTCCAATTATGTGTCTTCTCTAGAAAGGATGCAAAGGAAAGGGAACCACAAAAGGAAGGTTAACTCCTGGGAATCATCAATCAATCTCCGTGAAGCTGCCTTATTTCTCCTGCGCAGAGCCTCCCTGCCTCCAGGTGGCGCTGCTTCCCTCCTTCCCTCCTCTCAGATTCAAGGCTGAGGCCCCGCCTCCCTCCCAGAGACAGAGACCCAATGGAAAGTCGGGAGGGGCAGAGAGAGTGGGAGGGGCCAAGGGCGGGACCATGCAAGTTTGGAGAAAATGTAATTTCTTCAGCTGCTCTTGCAATTCCAGTGCCATGGCCAGGTGGTGGCGCTGTTTCCTTCCCAAGAGGCTGAAGTTCCGCCTCCCTCCCAGTTGCCATGGAACTCAGACAGGGAGAGACCTGAAGCATAGAGGAATAGTGGGTGTGGTCCAGGTGGTGCTATGCAAATTATGGACCAATCAGATGGCACGGTGGCCCCAAAGTCTCTTCTGGGCCCCAGAGTCCCCCTGGAAGCGAGGCTGTGAGGGTAGGGGGGCTTGGCTTGGGGGCCCTGAAGAGGTTCATGGGCAAAGGGGGCTTCTGGGGCTGGAGGGGTAGCGGAGGTTGAGGAGGAGGAGGGAGGGCTGGGGCCAGGCCAAGGTCTCACGCTGGCCTGGAAGGATGTCCAAGGGCACTCTGGGTGGCAAGGGAGCAGAGCATGTATCTTTTCTCCTGCCTTCCATTTTGGCACTGTAATGTTGCTTGTTGTGTATTTCTTATGAGAGGATTTTCTTGTA
>NW_024823239.1:0-1710 GCF_019175285.1 Sceloporus undulatus
TCAATGAATCCGAAATGGAGGAAATGTCGGAAAACGTGGCGACGCTGGAGAAGGCGCTGGACCGGTTTCAGGTGCCAGGATTCATGTGTTAATAAACGAACATACATTCTGCACTTTCGGATGCCTTATAACCAAAGTTTATACATGTGTGTCCTGGTGAAACTTTTAATCTCAAGTTCTTTTTGGCATAGATCTATATTATTATTATTATTATTATTATTATTATTATTATTCCGTATTTTCTTTCTCAGGACTTCTTGCAAACTCCCTACTGCAGCAATAGCTTGAGGAAGGAGCTCTCCGGTCTTCAAAATACCTTCCTGGTGCCACCGGTTTCAGATGTCCAAGCCGCAGTCGCCAAAATCCTGGACACTTTGCTGAACTGGGTGGACGCAACGGAAGGTCTCCTTCGAGACGTGGGTCTGGATGTATCCGACTCTGAAAAAGGTCCTCCGACCATAAGCTTTCCCTTGACTGGTTTTTAATTTGATGAGATGCTTAGAATTGTTTTCTAGAAATCTCTAGGGATCTGTCTTCAGGATGCTTGAGGAATGATTTCCAATGGACCTCAGATAGGTCTAACACCTTGGATAGCTTGGGGTTTTACATTATTGCATGATAGACTACCACACGCAGTTTTGGGCAATGGGAAGTCAGTCCAAACGCAACTGTGGGGTTTCACGTTATTTTGGGCAATGGCAAGCTATTTTTGGGCAATAGGAAGTCAGTGCAAACACAATTCGAATTCACTTAAGTTCGCTGAACTAGCAAATTCATGTAAATGCATTCTGGCCCCACTTTCTTTTCATTCGAAATTAAGAGAAATTCCTCCCATATATATATACACACACACACACACACACACACACACACACACACACACAGAGTATACATATATATACACACACACATATATACACACACACACATACCACATACACACACACAGTATACACACACACACACACACACACACACGATATCTTGGAGATGAGGCCCAACTCTAAACACAAAATTCATTCATGTTTCATACACACCTTACACACATCACCTGTAAGTTGATAGAATAATTTTGTGCATGAAACAAATTTGGTGTACACCGAACCCTCAGAAATATTTCAGGCTTTCGACTTCTGGATCTGGGGGAGCCAACTGGTATTGCCTTAAAGCCAGAAACAACTGGAAGCCACACACAACAAGGACAATATACAAGTGTCCCAGCCGTCCCCACATTGCTTTGCGCTGTTCCTTTTTGGCCTGGGGTCATTGCCGGACTGCCATAAATGGAAACGTACTGGGTTTTCTTGTAACGCAATTGCATTCCAGGAGCGAAATGAACTTGGTCCTCACCGTTCTTCTCATTCCTTTGGCAGGAATGCCCTCTTACATGAAGCAGCTGCGGGACCTCCATTGTAACACTATGGGCCAACTTCAGACATTACAGGTAAAAAAATAAAATCTTCCTTTGGATGAATATAGGCCTGTTACAGACAGCCAAAATAAAGCTGCTTCGGGTCTCTTTGGAGGTATGCTATTGAAATGATGCATGGGTCCTAAGAGTCCAGAGGTTGCACCAAAGCCACACTCGATTCCTAAGCACTGGAGTGCAGCTTTGGTGCAGCTTCCGGATTCTTTGGATGCATGCATCATTTAAACAGCATACCTCCAAAGAGACCCAAAGCAGCTTTATTTTGGCAGTCTGTAACAGGC